>NW_026921653.1:0-10168 GCF_032062105.1 Saccostrea cuccullata | reverse complement strand
TGAAACTTTGTCGTACGGCAATATTGATAACGACCGATAATTCAAGTTATTCATAAAATCTACGCTCTCTTAATGCAAGTATAATATAATGCGTTAACTAACACAGAATTTAGAATTTCTTCTGATACCTCTTTCAGAATGTTCACAAGCAATAAATTTTCCTCGTATTTTTTTTTTAGCCGGGATAACATTTACTTGGAATTGGATGCAAGCTAGTTCGAAATAGCTGACGTTTTCCAGGCTTTTATAACGATTTTGATATTTTACGTGCCAGGAAAACGTCAGAACCGGCGCCATTACGAAATTGCCGTGTTCAACTGTAGGCGGCATTCTCGAGTTGATTTTAGATACTTGCGACCCAATTAAAGTTCAAAGTCACAATCTATCAATAGTACCATACTTGAAGTACTTACCAATACCGTAAACCAACTTTTATTCGCGACGACTTTATTTCGCGATTTAGCAAGGTTAAACTAGTTTGCGACGATCCATTTTCGCCATCAATCCTTTTGGATCTTTTATATTGATAGACAAATAACACTTTAAGGACGGGTTCGCGGCGAGAAATATTCGCGATAACGAGTTTCTCGCGAACTTTGTGAAAATCTCTTGCACCCGAATAAAAGTTGGTTTACAGTATAGTTTTTATTGTTTATTTATAAAACAAACATTTTGTCGAAAAGATATTATTACATTGTCGTGCGGAGGAAGAAGAATCCTCTATTAAATGTATACCTGGAACCTTTCTCGTCAAAAAATACATAAATATCAAATTAAAAACTTTATATAAATAGTTTAACTATTTTCACATTAACAATAAACCCCCGTTTAGTTTGTATGCATAGCTTAAGATCCACTCCTAACATTTATCTTCAAGGCATTATATAATGAGTTGTTCTGGCTTAGCCAGTCAGTTTCAGTGCCAGGTGACCTATTCTATGTAATTTTCTTGCTGGGCAATACCGAATAGTTGTTTGAACCTTATCTTAGATAAAATTGAATTCAACTGCTAGACAAGAAGTTTATAATGTAATTTACAAGCCATGTACAATGATTACGCTGGATTATTAACTTCTGCTCGTTAAGCATAATTCCCTTGTCATGCATTAAGAAGAAATTAAGATTCTCTAGTATTCCCACATCATTTTATTCTTTTTTTCTCCAGTTAAGTAAGTATATAAGTAATCTGCGCGAAATACAACTTCTTGGTACGTTTATTATAATATGTGTTTTATTGATATTCATTTGAGTAGCGAATAAATATATAATATATAGGTACATTTTGATTTGGAATGGCCGTCAAATTCCATCAAACACTAGTGGCTTTGAGACGTAATTGTTGGTTGGATCAGATACCTCGCCACGTGCAATGAACATACATCATCATTTCTATAACACGTTTTTTCAGTAGTAATTATGACTTATACTGATGTGAATAGAACCACGAAGAAAAATGTACTACTTTTCATTAATTCTATATACAAGAACATGTACTTTTACCTAATTTTTATTCAGGTATATTTCAACATTTAAAGTAACAAGTTATCCTAATACGGTTTTACACTTCAATTTCTCATTTGTTAATAGGATGCTGTAGCGGATGGGTCTCCTTTGATTCCTTTCCAAATGACGAGTTCTTTTTAAGTGACTTACAAGTATTTGCGTGATATAAAAATAATGAATCCGCCACTTTAATGGACTTATTTATAGACAGCGGAGTGCTCTGATTAACCTGGATATGATTACTGTGACCCATTTTTCTTAAAGGAGACAAATTTTGTAAATTAATGATTTTTTTTGAGATTCAGGGCCTGGATTCTAAAATTTATATATGTATTTCAAGCAGCTAGTTTGAATTTAACTCATTCAGAATTTTAATACAACTAAAATATTATCAGATTGGTGATAAGAGCAAAATGTTGCCTTCAAGAAAACAAATTGAAGTCAATACCAAAAGAAATACAGAAATATGGAAAAGTTACAGAGTATTATAGAACTTTTTTCACCTATATTCAAATATTAGAAATCGTTTTATAATTTTTTCTCGACTGTTGTTTACAACAATAGATGACCTGGTATAGTCAATGTATTAAAAGGTAATTATTATCATTATGGAAAACACCTTTGTGTAAAACGAAAGTAGCTCCGTCAAGATAAATACAAGACATATTTCAATACATTTTCTTTCAAATTTCCTGTAGCAAATTTATTTTTTTGTAATATTTACAATAATATCTGAACAAAAAAATATAGCATTAACACTACATGATGTTTTTAAGTTAGAATTCTTCTCAACAATATAGAGGCTATGAATTCATATGCGACCTTAACTACTATGTTATTGATGAAAAGAATTCTGGAAGAAATCAAGTCCTACCTCTATCTGGACCTAAATCTGGAATGCTGAAATAGCTGTCAGTATTAATCACAGTGTCTAACCCACATACTAAACAAACTGGAAGTTCTTGCGTTTCTTCATTGATAACATGATGAAGTCATCGGGTTATGAAAATATACAGGCAATTAATCGAAGACATGATAAGTATTCAAATGTGTTGTGTGTTAAAAAGCATAGATATATGACGAAAGGTTAACCAGGGAACACAATTTTGCAAACACGCAGCTTTGTTTTTAAACACAATGCAAAACGCAGTGCAGTGTAGCTGAATCAAGACTTGAAAAGATATATTATGGCGTTGACGTTCATCCCATATTCGGTAATAACTGTATCAAATAATGAGAAATAGAATTATTTGGGTATTCAAACGTAATTTATTCCAAATAACGATTGGATTATCCTTAATTTTACTGATTTAATCAAAATGCGACTGTATCCGTCGTTCAATATCTACTGTAGGTGTCGTTGTGCAGGACAGTATTTTCATTGTACGAGTCGTTCGTAAATTATGTGCGTTCTCACTTGAAAGGTTCTAGTATACATTTATTCTATTTAATCTTTCCTTCTTATTTACATGACTACAAATTGAAATATCATTGTCGCTTGTGTTTAGGCTGTCTCTCTTGTGATTAAATTACAGATGTTTTGCGATAATACCATTTTTTCGATACAGATACTTTTAAAAGAAAAGTGAATAAAAAATTAAACCATTTACATTATTCAACTTCCTATTAACAGAGACTAAAGTAAAAATCATTTTTCCAATTACTTTCCTATAAACGACTGATAAATTTTGTCGCTGAGAAAGCATTAAACGTTACAAGAACTTATCCTCCGACAAAAAATAAGGTAAAGAGTAAACTCATAAATTATAGATTTCAATTTATTATAACTGTTATAATATTCTTTTACTATATATATATATATATATATATATATATATATATATATATATATATATATATATATATATATATATATATATATATATATATATATATATATATATATAGTTGTTATGCGTTTATCAATCCTATTCTTTCAACTGTCAACAGATTCATAATTTACAAACGTTCCTTTTTTCTATGTGCAGACAATATTGCAACTTGACTTTCCTATAATTATGTATATATGTCAGGCTTGATAGCTACATGTTTATGGCTCTGTGCATGGCCTTAGGGACCGGGGGTCGCTCCCGGTTCCAAAGGCCATTCTACTCTAAATCCATTCATTACTTTCAAATGAAAGTACAATAAACAACAAACACACCATTTGGACATATCAACGACACGCGGTAGCTTTATTTTTGCAGTGTAGATTACATTATGCAAAATATGAAAATCAATTTGTATATACAAGTCTATGTTGGACCGAATAAATCATGATAAAATTTTAAACTTTATTGTGCTCTACGTGTCGTCCTAAACTGGTATTTAAAACACTGTTCACCTCTTATATAGCCTTGCTAACGAGACCGGTTTTAAAGAACCACGTGATATACACCAGGTATTCGAATGAAAACCTTGTAATTCCGAAAAAGTAATTTATTATCACACCGAGTAGAAATTGATTTCTGTCTAATTCGTTCCTCAAACGAAAGAAATCATATTGTCCTTGAGGTCCTTGCCCCAACAATTTTTACGATATACGAATATATATACTCAGTAGTGTTATGTAGTAATATAGAAAACAGATGCTTGTGTCCCCTCTATAAAAAACTTTTGATATTTGGTAGTTAATAGTGCCCTCAAATGAAAATGTATGACTGTGCACCCCCCTTCCACCCAATCCCTTTCTGAAATTGCTTCCTACGGAGCTGCTTTGTTAAATTCTATTTTCAAATTGAACTAAACCAAAATATGGGGAAAATAGGTTACAATCTGATAATTTCTAATTTATAAACAAGCCTTAACTTTAACAAACATAACTATTCAACATCCCTTGCGTACATAAAATACTTACAATAGTATGTCATAATTAGAACACTTTTAAATAAACTAATAACGTCTATAAATTAATTGAATATCAATATCAATTTTTGTTTCCCGCTTTCACTTAAAAAGACACACAGCCAGACGGACGGACAGACAGACCCAGTGAAAGCGGGGAAATATTTCTTTTCTAACACTTCAGGGCGCCGTTTTACGAAAGATCTAACGACTAAGACCAACATTTAGTTTTGCTTGTAACTTTCTTATTTACATAAAATGAAAATGGTTTTATTTATTTTTTTTTTTAAAAAGGAATACACAAAAAGATGCTTTAAAGCTATCAATTTTAAAGAGACTAATTATAATTTGGCAAAATCCTACAATCATTTGAAGATTTTGGTCTTAGTCGAATACTATAGTAAACACAGCTACATGCACTATAATGCTACTATATGCTCCCTCAGTATAAAAACCGTATGATGACATTTTTCGCTTGTCAAGGAAATTTTCAGAGTTGATATTGCCGCCCCCTCTCCACACTGAATATAGGTTTTGCTTCCTACGGGCCTCTTTAGCGCTGTATAAGCACATAAAACAATGTTGCATCATTCTACTTAATTTTGATAGCTTTTCAACTGTTTCTATACATATGTAATATACAGTCATTCCTTTTTAAGGAATCTTGAAAAGAAATTAATAATCATTGCACATTTGTTTTATGAAAACATTAAATGTAGGTCTCGTGTGTTATCCATTTGACTTTTTCTGTTTTGGTTCCCTTTGACGATATATGTCATGTGTTCACAGTTTTATTAATTGTTTTATACCCCCGCTTGAAAAGCGGGAGGGCACATGCATATAGTAATCGGGATTCCGTCCCTCCGTCTAGCGGTACGTCCGTCCGTCTGTTACGCTTTGGGGTGCCCATCTCTTATCCGCAACCAATCTAAGAACTTTCAAATGAAATTTGATAAGACTTTCACAGAATCTTTTTATATATTGTGCACCTACTATTTCACTTTTTTATCCGACACGTACATTTTGGGTTTCCCATAGCAAAACATGGACATTATATTTATATGGCATATGCGTCGGAACTGAAGGGGGGGAGGGGGCTAGGGGGGCTTAGCCCCCCCCCCCCCCACTTTTTTCCAAATAAATACTTAGTATAGACATTGACATATCTTCGTAAGTTAGCCACCCCCCCCCCCCCCCCACTTTCCAATCATACGTCTTAGTATAGGTTAAAAATGGGGAAAGTGGTGGTGTTTGGAAGGAAATGTTCGGTACTGGAATTCGTTCGAAACCCACGAAATAGGATTTTCGTGTTTGGGAAACCTTACCTTAACTTTTTTTTTTGCTTGTCAGGATTTTTTGGAGGTACAAATTTGTTTTTTTTTACACTTAGCCCCCCCCCCTTTCAATTTGCTCCCTACGCCAATGTATGTGAGGCGGGGGTATCATTTACTGAGCTCATTGCTCAAAGTAATCTCTTTTTTTTGGTTTCGCTTTCTTGTATGTTTGTTTGTTTGTTTTTTTTTGTAATTTTATTGCTTTTTTTCTTTCATATTTTGTTTTATTTTTGTCATTTTAATTTATTTGAGTGCGTATATTTGGTTTTTGCTTTAATCTTATATTGACAAATATTAATAATGTCGTTAATTCTCTTCAAATCTTAGACGCCAAGATTAGGTTTAAATGAAAGAATGAAACTCCTTGAGTGTGAGTTTAAATGTATGTATGGACTGTGGTACTCAGGGAAACGTCAAGCATGTGGATTTTTTGTTTGTTCAATTACATGCCATCACATTTTGCGTTTTGTAGGAACGAACAATACAATTCGAACAATCTCTTTTGAAACGACGCATACAGTTATTACAATGACAAGGGTGTTTTTAATGGACTTTTGCAAAGACACTGACTTTTACAGTTGAAGACTGACTTGGACATTTAAACATGCGTCATGTACGGAGGTACGGAATTGAAAATAAATAATAAAACATCCACTGAAATGAAAGTTATTGTATTCGAGGCTTTGAAATTATTTATCAAACCAAAAACATTTGTTGGTAGAATAAAATTTATTTCGATACATTTTTCACAAGAATTAATATATCCTTTTATTTGCAATAACTTAGGAAATAAAATAAAGAAGAAGACATAAACTCGCAAGCAGTTAGTCAAGACTGGAATGGAGGGTGTTGAGGGTTGGAATGTTGCTTTTTCCTTCCTAGACAAAGTGATATGATCTTTGAAATAGCCCAATATTATCGTTTTGTTGAATGTTAAGATCAAGATTTGTTTCACAAAAGAGCTCCCGTATATTTTCCAGGTTTAAAAGTATGCCGTCAATTGAAGAGTCAGTGTCTTGGCAAAGGAGTTTTATGAAGAAACTTACATTGACATTCGACAGCTTACTTGGACATTTAAACCTGTGTCATGTACGGAGGTATGGAACTGAAAAAAGAAAATAGAAAACATCTCAAAAGGTGAAAGTTATTGTATTCGGGGCTTAGAAATAATTTATCAAACAAAAATTATAATTGATGGTAAAATAAAATTTATTTGGATACTTTATTCACAAGAATTAATACATCCTCTTATTTTAGATAACTTAAGAAATGAAATAACTGAATAAAGAAGAAGATACATTTCGGTAGGAAAACTCGGCAGAAGTTAGACAAGACTTAAAGGGAGGGTGTTGAGGGTAGGAATTTTGCCATTTTCGTCCTAGACAACGTAATATGATCTTTGAAATAGCCTGTTATTATCATTTTGTTAAATATTGAGATCAATATATTTTCACAAAAGAGCTACCGTATATTTCCCTGTTGTAAAAGTAAGCCGTCAACTGTAAAAGTCAGTGTCTTCGCAAAAGTCCAATTGTGTAATTTAAAACCTTAACATTTAAAATTTAAACTCCGAAGCATACATAACATTGTTTTGTATCATAATTTTCAATGTTTGCCATTTTGGGAAATAATTATATCTCTTGTGGACTAGAAACAAGGTACAAACAATACATGCTTGTGAAAATATGCAAGCAAACGATTTGCGTTTTTAAAATTTCAACCTACATATTCATTCAATTTATCACAAACAAGTGACACTTATTCAGCGGGATATGCAGAATGATAATTATGTTAATTCAGCATGTTTGTTTGTCAATAATAATGCTCAACTTGCATTTTAACGGGTACTCGTTCTTCTCTGGGCTTGTTTACACGCTTCGATACGCAAGAACTTCCGGTTTGTTTAGTATGTGGGTTAGACACTGTGTTAATTGTATGTAGGCATAAACCTGAATAAAAAAATATTGTAATACGGCAGATCTATTCATTGAATTAAACGACATGGTCTGCCTAATTGAAACTTTGTCGTACGGCAATATTGATAACGACCGATAATTCAAGTTATTCATAAAATCTACGCTCTCTTAATACAAGTATAATATAATGCGTTAACTAACACAGAATTTAGAATTTCTTCTGATACCTCTTTCAGAATGTTCACAAGCAATAAATTTTCCTCGTATTTTCTTTTAGCCGGGATAAAATTTACTTGGAATTGGATGCAAGCTAGTTTGAAATAGCTGACGTTTTCCAGGCTTTTATAACGATTTTGATATTTTTCGTGTTAGGAAAACGTCAGAACCGGCGCCATTACGAAGTTGCCGTGTCCAACTGTAGGCGGCATTCTCGAGTTGATTTAAGATACTCGCGACCCAATTAAATTTCAAAGTCACAATCTATCAATAGTACCATACTTGAAGTACTTAATAATACAGTAAACAAACTTTTATTCGCGACGACTTTATTTCGCAATTTAGCATGGTTAAACTAGTTCGCAACGATAAATTTTCGCCATCAATCCTTTTGGATATTTTATATTGATAGACAAATAACACTTTAAGGACGGGTTCGCGGCGAGAAATATTCGCGATGACGAGTCTCTCGCGAACTTCGCGAAAATCTCTTGCACTCGAATAAAAGTTGGTTTACAGTATAGTTTTTATTGTTCATTTATAAAACAAACATTTTGTCGGAAAGATATTATTACATTGTCGTGCGGAGGAAGAAGAATCCTCTATTAAATGTATACCTGGAACCTTTCTCGTCAAAAAATACATAAATATTAATTTAAAAACTTTAGATAAATAGTTTAACTATTTTCACACTAACAATAAACCCCCGTTTAGTTTGTATGCATAGCTTAAGATCCACTCCTAACATTTATCTTCAAGGCATTATATAAGGAGTTGTTCTGGCTTAGCCAGTCAGTTTCAGTGTCAGGTTACCTATTCTATGTAATTTTCTTGCTGGGCAATACCGAATAGTTGTTTGTACCTTATCTTAGATAAAATTGAATTCAACTGCTAGACAAGAAGTTTATAATGTAATTTACAAGCCATGTACAATGGTTAGGCTGGATTATTAACTTCTGCTCGTTAAGCATAATTCCCTTGTCATGCATTAAGAAGAAATTAAGATTCTCTAGTATTCCCACATCATTTTATTCTTTTTTTCTCCAGTTTTGTAAGTATATTTATTTAGTAATCTGCGCGAAATACAACTTCTTGGTACGTTTATTATAATTTGTGGTTTATTGATATTCATTTGAGTAGTGAATAAAAATATAATATATAGGTACATTTTGATTTCGTATGGCCGTCAAATTCCATCAAACACTAGTGGCTGTGAGACGTAATTGTTGATTGGATCAGATACCTCGCCACGTGCAATGAACATACATCATCATTTCTATAACACATTTTTTCAGTAGTAATTATGACTTATACTGATATGAATAGAAACACGAAGAAAAATGTACTACTTTTCATTAATTCTATATACAAGAACATGTACTTTTACCTAATTTTTATTCAGGTATATTTCAACATTTAAAGTAACAAGTTATGCTAATACGGTTTTACACTTCAATTTCTCATTTGTTAATAGGATGCTGTAGCGGATGGGTCTCCTTTGATTCCTTTCCAAATGACAAGTTCTTTTTAAGTGATTTACAGGTATTTGCGTGATATAAAAATAATGAATCCGCCACTTTAATGGACTTATTTATAGACAGCGGAGTGCTCTGATTAACCTGGATATGATTACTGTGACCCATTTTTCTTAAAGGAGACAAATTTTGTGAATTAATGATTGTTTTTTTAGATTCAGGGACTGGATTCTAAAATTTATATATGTATTTCAAGCAGCTAGTTTGAATTTAACTCATTTAAAATTTTAATACTACTAAAATAACATCAGATTGGTGATAAGAGCAAAATGTTGCCTACAAGAAAACAAATTGAAGTCAATACCAAAAGAAATACAGAAATATGGAAAAGTTACAGAGCATTAGAGAACTTTTTTTCACCTATATTCAAATATTAGAAATCGTTTTGTAATTTTTTTCTCGACTGTTGTTTACAACAATAGATAACCTGGTATAGTCAATGTATTAAAAGGTAATTATTATCATTATGGAAAACACCGTTGTGTAAAACGAAAGTAGCTCCGTCAAGATAAATACAAGACATTTTTCAATACATTTTTTCAAATTTCCTGTAGGAAATTTATTTTTCGTGACATTCACAATAATATCTGAATAAAAAAAATATAGCATTAACACTACATGATGTTTTAAGTCAGAATTCTTCACAACAATATAGAGGTTAGGAATTCATATGCAACCTTAACTACTATGCTATTGATAAAAAGAATTCTGGAAGAAATCAAGTCCTACCTCTATCTGGACCTAAATCTGGAATGCTGAAATAGCTGTCAGTATTAATTGTACGTAGGCAAAAACCTGAATAAAAAAACATTGTCGTACG
>NW_026921652.1:0-10068 GCF_032062105.1 Saccostrea cuccullata | reverse complement strand
AGCATATAGATTAATTTACATCACAGATCATTGATTTATTTGTTGTTAAGTTAGTCACAGGGGTTAATTACTATTAGTTTTATTTTTGATCAAAGATCACTCATATTAATTGTTTATATTTCTTTTCAGTTTAGTATCATAATGGACGTACTTTATGATATGTTGGGAATGATCGAACAACACAGAAGAAGTAACGGCACTCAAAGTTCTACACCCCAAAGGTAAAATACTGCCCGCTACCAATGGCACTCAAATTTCTACCTACGGCACTCAATGTTCTACACCCCAAAGGTAAAATACTGCCCGCTACCAATGGCACTCAAAGTTCTACCTACGACACTCAATATTTTACATGCCAAAGGTTAAATACTGCCCGCTACCAATGGCACTCATAGTTCTACCTACGGCACTCAATGTTCTACATCCCAGAGGTAAAATACTGCCCGCCCCCAACGCTACTCAAACTTCTACACCCCAAAGATATAATACTACCCGCTACCAACGACACTCAAAGTTCTACACTCAAACTAAAGTGCTGCCTGTTAAAAACGGCACTCAAAGTTCTACACTCTTAATTAAAATAGTTTGCCAACTAACAGCACTCTAAGTATGTTTTAGTCCCTCGTAAAATACTGTATACAGGGTTATTTTCGCCCCGTTTTATTTTCGCCCTTTCACACTTGGAAACAATTTTGCCGTGTCTTAAATTCGCCCAGTTACAACTCTGTTTAAGAAATCATGCTGTGAATTTTAAATTCACCATCTGTGGCTAAGGCGAAAGGAGCGAAAATAAACCTCAACTCACCTCTCCTACCCTCTTTGTGCCCACCGGCACATAAGGCCCTAATACACTGCCTCCACGAGCCTCTGTCTTTGGCCTCGCTGACGCCCAGCTATTCCATCCCAGTTGTCTCTCTTGCTCCGGGGTCCTTCTCCAAGTTGTTTTTGGCCGGCCTACTTTTCTCTTTCCCTCAGGATGCCATGGTAATGCGGTGGTAGATATCCTGTTGTTATCCATCCTCAGTACATGGCCAATCCAATTCCACTTCCTGGGGGTTATTATTTCACTTGGTCTAGCCGTCTTTGTTCTATGATGGAGTTCTTCATTTGACATTTTCTCAGACCATCTTACTCTTGGATCTTTCTGGGGCATCTATTCTGGAATGTGTCAATTTTCTTTTTGTCTCTCTCCAATATTTTCCATGTTTCACTTCCATACATCAGGACTGACGGAACAAAGCTGTTAAATAAATTTACGTTTGTTTGGATAGAAAATTTTGATGAGCTCCAGATTTTTCTGAGACTTCCAAATTGGGACTTAGCTTTTCCCAGTCTGTTGGTAATGTCGATCCTCGTCAGATCCTTTTTTTTTGTTATCACACCTCTAAGGTAAGTAAATGTTTCTACATCCTCCAGGTCTTGCCCATCAATCTTGACTGCCTCTTTTATGTCAGTGTTGAGCTTCAATACTTTGGTTTTCTCGATGTTTATTCTGAGGCCAGCTTGTCTACCAATTTCATTAAGTCTTTGTGTCTTTAGCTGGATGTCTTGAAATTTTGAGGAGAGTAAGACAAGATCTAATACGAGTTTCACCATTCTGACCAGTTTGTTTGGGATGCCATAAAACTTCATGATAGACCAAAGGCTCTCTCTCTGTGAATGGAATCAAATGACCTTTCAAAGTCTACATAATTTTCAAACAATGTTGAATTCCATTCAGTGCATTGTTCTATGATGTTATGGAATGTAAATAGTTGTTCTGTTGTACTCCTCCCTCTTCTGAAGCCAGCTTTTTCTCATGCATCTGCTTTTCCACTCAATCTTGAATTCTTTGTAGAACTATTCTGGAGAATACTTTGCTTGACACAGAAAAAGTGTTATACGTCTATTATTATCGCATATCGATCTATCACCTTTCTTTGGGATTTTCACTATCAGGCCTTTACTCCAAACCAATGGTATACCGGTAGCTTCTTGTTTCCAGATTGTTGAAAATAGTTTTTCCAAATATCTTGCTGTTGTCTCTGCGTCTGCTTTTAACATTTCAGTTGTTTACCAATACCAGGTATGCTCCTCCAGCTTTTCCATTCTTCAGTTTCTTGATAGCTTTGACAATTTCCTCCTTCCGTCTGGGACTTGTATCCATCTAATCTAATACTTGTTCTTCGCTTTCAACTTCTAATTGATGTTCGGGTTGTGGGCGGTTTAATATTTCTTGAAAGTGCTCTTTCCACCTTTTCTTTCTTTCATCTTGACTGCTCAGGATCTTGCCCTCTTCATCCTTTATTGCTGTTGTCATGCCTTTCTTCTCGTTACTTAGCATTCGAGTTATCTCATACACTGTTTTCATTGGCGAAAATAAAACGAGGGCGAAAATTTACATGTATACAGTACTGTTTGCTGACCAATGGCACTCAAAGTTCTAGGCCCTATTAATAAAAAAAATACTGAACCGCACTCAAAGTTCTACACATCATAACTAAAATACTAGGCCCTAGTAGTAAAATACTGTATGCCTACCAACGACACTCAAAGTTCTAGACCCCAATAGTAAAATAATGTTTGCCAACCAACGACACTCAAAGTTCTAGGCTCAAATAGCAAAATACTATTTGCCAACCAACGTCACTCAAAGTTCTAGGCCCCAATAGTAAAATAATGTTTGCTAACCTACGGAACGCAAAATTCTAGGCCCCAATAGTAAAATAATGTTTGCCAACCAACGGCACTCAAAGTGCTAGACCCCAATAGTAAAATAATGTTTGCCAACCAACGACACTCAAAGTTCTAGACCCCAATAGTAAAATAATGTTTGCCAACCAACGACACTCAAAGTTCTAGGCTCAAATAGCAAAATACTATTTGCCAACCAACGTCACTCAAAGTTCTAGGCCCCAATAGTAAAATAAATTTAATGTTTGCTAACCTACGGAACGCAAAATTCTAGGCCCTAATAGTAAAATACTGTTTGCCTACCTACGGCACTAAAAGTTCTAGGCCCCAATAGTAAAATACTGTCTGCAAAACAACGGCACTCAAAGTTCTTTATACACCCAAAATGTAAAATACTGCCCGCAACCAACAGCACTCAAAGTTCTAAGCCCCAAAGGTAAAGAACTGCCCGTCAATGACGGCATTCAAAGTTCTCTCCATAACTTAAATACTCTTGGTAACCAAAGGCACTCAAAGTTCTAGGCCCTTATAGTAAAATACTGTTTGTCAACCAATAGCTTTCAAAGTTCTAGGCCCCAATGGTAAAATACTTCCCAAAACTGTCCTCATGTCTACCGAGTTCTTATGTCATAAATATTGTAATTAATAGTAAAAATCGGTATGAGTATGTATGACATAAACAAAACAAAAGGGCCATGGGACACACAAAACTAATCAGATTGAATTCTGACCAATGAATGTGATTTTTTAATCATCATTGTCACCAAATCAAGCTTAAAGACCACGATTTCCGCAATATTTTCCCTATAATGTACAATGTTGATTTAACAATAACTACCCAAGCTAAAAAGAATTGCATATGTCTGTTACTCATCAAGGTACACTTGCATATCAAAATGCAGTTCAATATCTGCAAGCGTTTAGAAAAAAAGGGGTTTAAGTGTGACTGACTTTCAGTTTAACAAACAGACGGACAAACAAAGAGAAGCCTATTCACCATTAAGGGACTAATTTAAACTGTATCATTTAATTTAGGGAAAGATTGGCGCCATCCGGGGGCAGTGACAAAAATTTGCTGTTTGTTGGTAACTCTTCACCCTCTGGTATCCAGAAAAGCCGAACAGGTTAGTTGAGTTTTTTAGTTATTATCCAAGTGATTCTTATTTTAGGCTGATAATTCTAAAAGTCAACTGCGCTATAGTTCGCTTTATTTGTCTTGGAAACATGATTGAACATTGTAAATAATTGAATTACCTATAAAGATTTTAAAATATTTATTATTGTGAACAAAATACTTTGTGTGTGTGAGTGTTGTCATGGCTACTGATTACCAGACCGTGACCATATTTGTCTAGTTCTCCCTTTCCCAGAATGCTCCATTTCATCACTGACTAGAGGCAGGCTCTCCCGAAACTCCAGTCAGGAAGGTAACACGCGACCTTTCCCGTAGAGAATGCAGAACTGTAGAACCAGATAAACTAGCTCAGTTGCTTGTCCGCCTGCTTTGTGCTGGCGTGTAGTTAGAATAGATTTTTATTTATTTCTCGGAAATTTGATTCTTAAAAGCTTGATTATGTATTTTAGAGGAGCATTATGAATGCATGATTACCTGCAATATTTGGATATGTTATAGGCATTAGTAAAAATAGAATTTCCTTTACAAAAATATTATTCCTTTGTCATTATATATCAAATGGCGTGTTCGAGTGGTATTCTCCTCTTTCTTATGAAGAATTGAAAGAAAAATCTCGGCAATGTCAATGTACACAGGTATTCACATTAAATCAATGTTCATAGTGGAAAAGAATACATCATCTTTATTCATAATCATGTTATGGTAGGTTGATTTATACACTTGGGTCATTTAATTTTCTTGCAGAATACTAGGGCGAGTTGAAATTTCAAAATCTTGCAAAGTATCTTACAATTATACATATGATTTCGAGAATATACCATGTTATTATTGTCAATTATATAAAGTATATGGTTAAGATGAGATTCTACTCATATATTCAGAATATTGTATTTAGAAATTACAGGAATTTTCGTAATTTAAGAAAACAAAATCACTCTGTTGTTTCATCAATAAGACTAAATTTGATCGTTTTATTTTAGGAGCAAGGCCAGGTCAAGGTCCTTTTCCTTTACCTTACTTAAAAAATTAAACGTTTTTCTTTCTGCATAAAATGGTGTAACCATATAATGCCTTTCTGTTAAAACTTATAAATAAAATTGACATAAATTACATGGATTACATTCGCACGTGAAAATTTTGTTCCTTTACAATGGTGTTCATAATTCAATCCGTTTGTAAGAGAACATTTTTAGGACCTTTTCAGAGTAACTTTGTGATTGAACTAGAACCCATTATATTGACAGAGATGTGCCCTGTAAAATTTTTTGATTAAGCATTCTTAGTTTATATTTTAGATATTTTTGAAATCAATATTTTGATATTTTTAAATCTAAGTTTCCATTATTACATGGATTTATTTTTTACCGAGACCTGTGATGTGTTTATAAAGTACTCCATAGTTTGATGAATGGTGTTGTGGTTGTAACCTAGTTTATACTAATCTGTCAAATACTTCAAATAATTAAGTTACGGTTTGAGGTACGATTCTTCTCATATTTCTTGTATTCAAAAATTAATGAAATTTTCACAGAATCAAGAAGACAATATTACAAGTGATGGTATCAGTGAAATTAGAATTGACCGTTTTATATTAGAGACAAGTTCAGGTCAAGGTCATTACCTTTTTCCTGGACATTAATAATAAAAAAAATTATTAATGCCTATTATGCGATCCCTACTTGTATTGCAAAAGATTGATTGATTTTCTTTTTTCATCAAAAGATATTACCATAAAGGGCCTATAAGATGATATTACCAAATTGAAATAAATAATTTAACTAAAATGGTTATTGGCTAATCCGAAATTTCTCTATTTCTTCAATTTTTCAGATATATTAGTTATTTTTATATGCTTCCTATATTTAAAATTTTCTCATTTTCACATATGGTAAAGTTGTCACATAAAGATACAAAATGATACAAAAAAAAAAGTTTTGAAGAGAGAAAAAAAATACTTTTTACGGATTTTTGGCTCAAATCTGTATTCAAATTGGAAGTTTATTAAGCTAACATAGTTCTAGTTTGTTTGAAAAATCATATTTATTTGATATATTTAAGAACTTTAGTCCCTTATTATTAATTAAACTTACATTTGAAAAGTTCTTAAAGTCTTTGATTGTGTAAAAATTATAAATTGGACTCACTGTTCTATAATAATTTTGAGAAGCAGAAAAGAAGATATTTTTATACGCCACCATTCCGCCAAGTATATAGTCCCTGCAAGTTTTTAAACGTATAAATTGTACATTTGTGATGAGGAAAGAAAAATATGGTCTTTTAAATCTCTTACACCTAAATATATAAGACGTATAAGTAAGTGAACTTTGAATATATCATCAAGTCAGAAACCAGAGAAGAATCACACCTTAAGATTTATTTTCTAGCATAAATTCTCAGATTTTATGAATTTTAACTTATTGATTATAGGTGAATGTTATTTTGATGTTTCAATACTATGCAATTATTAAGAAAAAAAAATAAAATTATGATACAGATTTATATAATCGTGAATTGTAAAATACTCTTGACTTTTTTTCCAGCGCCTAACAGTCCGGAGCTCTCAAAGTTAAAGGTAATAAGATAAAATATAAATATATAATATCATATCATAAATTATACAGAAAATTACTCTAGGTTTAAAATGTCTAAAACATATTAAGGATTACTAGGTAGTTTGTTGTTTCAAAGAACAATAATTCAAATATAGATGCAGTTTGAACTGTCATCAAAGGTCAGTCTGTCTGATGTGGAGATTACTAGTATATATATGTCAATGAACAACAACAATCGACATATTCAGTGTCAGAACAGTCATGGAAGTTTAAAGTATAACAGATAATCGGCATAATATATTCCGAGTATAATCGGTTTTTCTACTAAAGTAGGCTACTGACAGATAAGTTGGTGTTACACGGATTTCAAGCCAGTATTTTGTAAATTCTTTGATCATTACAATGAGCTTAATATGTTGACGGTGCGACCGTTAGAGCGAGCGCAAACTCTTCTATTGTTTTCATTTAGATCGGGCTCGTCAAACCGCACGTGACATTTTGTGCGTCTAGACTCTGACGTCACATGACGTCGTATGTAAGTTACATATACCAAGAATAAACTGAACAGTGCTGAAAGTTAATGAAAAAAGTTACGTTTACTATTTATCTTCAATATTTATCCATTTAATCAAGGCGAGTAAACTTTTTGTTGAACATTTGCCGTCATTCTCGCGAGAACGCAGCTTTACTAAGTGATGCATTATGGTTCAAAATTACTGCGGCAAAAAATTCTAAAGAATGAATGTGCAGTAGTCCGAATTTTCTCGTCGCCCAGGCGTTGTCGTTAGAGCTCGCAGTTACGAGCGTCGCTTCGCGACGCTCGCTGCGCTCGCTATTATCAATAATTACATACGTATATCTTATCACCGAGTCGTGTTTTGATTGACTTGTTTCATACCAATCGTTAGACCTTTGTATTTATACTGAATTTGACTACAGAATGTTCCGTCTACATGATCGATACATAGGGCTCACAGCGGGTATGACAGGGGATGCTTACTCCTCATAAGCACCTAATCCCACCTCTGGAGTTTCCAGGGTCCCATGTCTATTTCCTCTAGATAGATTTTTATTGCTTTCAAGTTTTTAAAATCGATCGGTCACTGTTCCTTATCGTCACCCTAATCAATCATAAAGGGGGAAGTATACTCAGTATTTGTTACTATTAATCGAGCTCATGTTCTATCCTTGCTGCAAGTTATGTTTTCATTCCAATACAACTTGGTTATTTTTGTAGTCAGTTTACTACATAATATTTACATTTCCAATGTCTTTGTCCGAGATAAAATTACCAAATGTAAATGTACTTTATTTCTCCATCAATGTATTGGCGCGGTTCCAAAAAAACCACGTGCAGGGCGGGACAAACAGCTAGACAGAAGCAGGGCTTGGAGCACGTGGACTGGCGGAATCAAAGCATGTAAATATAAGGAATAACTGTCAGATTTTTCAATTTTATGAAGATGATCAATCGATTGGCTTGCGTGATAATTTTATGCATAAACGCCTTCACTTCATGAAATCGAAAAATAAGACAGTTAATATTCCTTAGATATGTAAGTATCGAGAGTTGCTTTAATTATTGCGTAATGTCATTGCGTAAAATATAATTATTACAGGAAAAGGAAATGCTGACGGTGTCTAGCAAGGAACCACTGCGGAGGTTCAGCTTAGTGCCGCCAGGTGGCGGTACCCCCGCCATTAATCTGACCCCGGATGATGGGGGATACATAGATAGAAACCGACGGCCGAGTCTCCAGAACATGGGGCAGTATAACCACGTAAGGACATAAAATTGACAATGCTTAACACGTTGAACAAATCAATCTGAAACATCCACAACTAATGAGCTTTATAAGGCTAAATACTGCGCTTAATTTGTTGTCCAAGAATTGTGAACTGCATGGTCGTTTTATTTGTTTCTATTTTATTCAGTGTTTAATACTCGTATTATTTCTTGAAATAATGTAAATATTTTCTTCATGCACGCTTCAGAACTGTCATTTTTGTATTGGTATTGGAATATTATAGCTGGAACAGTCCTTCCATTTACAGTGAAACTTTTCTAATCCGGATCTTTTGTATTCCAATATCCTTTAACTCCTTTCACTAACATTAGTTGATTAAAATGTCTGATCCAGAGAATTGTATTATGTCCGGCTGATATCTTTGGAAACAGGGGTTTCTAGATTAAATTAAACAAGTTTTACCGTATATTGAACCTATGCCAAATAAGACAAGAATTCTTCCTTTGGAAGTTGGATATTACAAAAATTGTTTGGACATTGGCCAATGGCTTCATTGTATCTTTGTAATGCAGGAATATTTTGTTTATTATTTGTAACTCAAAAACAATTTTTAATTCAGCATTTATATCGTAGGACTCGGAACGCTGTGAGCGGAAAAGTAGCACCGGAAGTCTGTTTAGTTTTTCTGAACCCAGACATACAGCGCCACGGCGCGGTAGTTTCCAGGCGTTAGGGGATACTGTGGTAGGATATTTATAGATATTATATTTACTTTAATCGGTTAATGTTGCCTTTTTTTCTCTGATAATTGAATTTGTGCAGCCGTTGAATGTCATGATTTTTAATCTGTTGACTCCATTGTAGATGCAGCTTTTCTCTAGTAAATAATGAGGCTTCAAGATGATTTTCATAACGGTGCAGGAAAAAAAGCTTCATTATTTGTGGGACTTCATTCATTCTTCTTTGTTACTCAAAGAAGGCGCCGAATATTGCCATACTGTAAATTACGATGCTTTAATCGATTGATATATTTATGTGTGTATTTTACATATTGTTCAAAATATAATTCCTGTTTTGTACAGTAAAATATTTATTATATACAATTGTGTTAATTTATTTCATGGACAAATAACGTGAAGCATAGAATTTGAGATGGACATAAAAAGGGGAGAAGTAAACACTGTTTAGGAGTTCATCATAAAAATTCTTTTCACTTTGTTCCTGCAATACCTTCAGTAGGAGACGATGAGTGACCTGTATATACTGAGCCTGGGGTGCCACTGGGAAGGACAGCAGGTCTACTGCACTATCAACTGTCTAACTCCAATACGGCATGCGACTTTGTCCAGGAATTAAACAAGGCCGCCATATTCTGATTCGCCTAGGAAATGAACCTTCTTTGTTGCAGATTTGGGTTGTGTTTTGTTGTTGTGCCTCTTGGCTTTAGACTTTTCATACATTTCTAAGTAAGACGACTTCTTCTGGAGAGGATTGCTCGTTATTGGTGGCAGTTTGTCTGGCTTTTTGATGTGAACACCGGAGTTATTATCTAGTCGTGGCCGGACATTTATGGCTGGCAGTGCCCCGTCCAGTTTCTCTTGTTGCTCTATCTTGGTCGCGTGTTTGAACCACACGTCGTTCACGATGGACTTGATTTCCTCTTGATCCTTGATGTAAGCGGCTGACTCTTCGTCCAGTTGATGGTTATATGACGTACACATTCCTACAGAACAGATGCAGAGATGCTATTACACGACACACAAACAATCCTTAGACACAGAAAAAGAAAGAGGAACAATTGCATGACAAATTCCTTAAAGCCAAAATGAGAGACGTAATAAAATGATCCATCTAGAGACTTGATACCGAAGGATACATAGGTCAGAAAAACAGAGAAATGGAGATGTGAAAACACACAGTTCTGAAACCCCGAGTAGAGACAATTACATGGCATACACGG
>NW_026921651.1:0-10160 GCF_032062105.1 Saccostrea cuccullata | reverse complement strand
CACAGTGGTTCTGGAAAGAAGTCAAAAATAAGAATCAAAGGCCTGACGGCCTGAGAGGCGCATCGCATTGAGGGTATAAAACTTTTTTTTCTTGGAGAAATTCAACATCAATGTTAAGGGAATGAAATAATCCAGGAATAAGAATTTAAAAAATATTTAACATTTCTTTGAGGTTAAAAAAATTGAGCCATGGCTCTGAATTTTAGCCAATCGATCAGGAAAGGAAAAACATTTTTTTTAAAAAAGATATATCCGTTATAATTCATTGATATTTAAATTGAATCATAATTGATTTTAATTGTATTTTAATTCTTTTTTAATTTTTATTCTTTGACTATTAGGAAGATGAAATAATGAATGTCAATATAGAAATTTATTACTAGTAATGATTATTGAATAATATTACATAATTTGATATCTGAATTATTTCAGTTTCTTTCATTATGTGTACTTTTATAAATATCACTTCCTTGTTTTAACTTTTTCCCAATATAAATGGCACAATATATAACAAATATTTATTATTATATACGTGAAAATTTCACGTAAATTATACGGGACTAAAATAAATGATCGGGCGTGGTATACGGTTTATTATGAACCCAATACAAAACCGAGTAATTCATAGTACGAGCTGTTGTTATGCAAATAGATTAGATCTTACTCCGCGCAGTGCACGTTTGTTGTTGTTTTCTCTCTGTTTTAATTGTTTATTTTCTCATTTTTCGTAACCTCTGTTGATTCAAAGTTAAAACAACATGTATGTGTGAGATATTGTGTTATTAGCAGTTTAAAATTAACAATGGATATCGCCAACTTGTCAATGTACATAAGCACTATTTTTAATAACGTGTTAAGAATCAATATTGTTGAGTCCTTTGCCGCCGCAGTTTAGATAAGAAAGAATTGCCAGGTGATCGCAATGAGGCTGCATCGAAAACGATGCGCCTCAAAAATTACAGATTGCCAGAAAACGGTCTACCAGAAAAGTACAGGAAAGCTAAAAAATAGCAGCTGTATGAATGGCACAACTAAAATGTGACCAAAAATGATCCTTTTTCTATCAAAAAAAAACATTTTCTCTGTTGCTCACTCACTGTGGAATAAAATCATTCCTGCATGGAAATTTAGAAAATAAAAGATTACGAATTTACCTTTAACATTAATAATGATTTAACCTACACCAGAGCTGCCAACATTCTGAAAAGACAAATAGTAAGGCGGGGTCTACGGACCACCAATGCCCCCTGCCGCTGAAGATGTTTTGTAAATGGATATGCAATCTGAGGCATGTTTCTATTTTGTTTACTCTAAAACATTGACATGAATGTGATCGGCCTTCTAAAACCGAAAGGATGATACAAGCAAGCATTGTAAGAATTGTGATATATAACAATTATAGTAGAAACTATATAGATTGCCAGCTAAGAAATACCAGAATTACAAACTTTGAACGAAAAAACTGGAATCGGAAGAATATAGAGAGAAATCGTAAGGCGTATTTTAGACGCTGATTTCGTACGCCTTACGCCAAAATCGTAAGGGTTGGCAGCTCTGCCTACACTAATGGAAAATTTTGATAGCATTAATGTAGGTCTCTGAATTAACAAACCTGGTTATCTAGCAATGGTTGTAACATAGGAGCTGCTGATCCTTTAGCTCTGTAGCCATCTGATCCATAGGACCCGACAGGATCAAAACTGTACACCACACCTTTACCTGTCAAAGACAATGTCAGAATGATCAAAACAAACCAGGGCAACAACTACCATGATTTACTTTTCCAAACCCTAGTTTTAAAATAAATATAATGCATGTATGGTACAAAATCTTACTGTCAGATAATTGCTGCAAAGTACCAGTACATTATTTAATAGCGGCATGTATGTCATCGTCGGAAACCCACGGGTGATCTCGTCTTTACTTATCACCCAAGGGTAAACTAGCTGAAATATCGCCGTAAAATATGCTAATTTGTTGTTTTTAGTCAACCAATCAGAAAGTTGGAACTCTTCAATTTTGAAAAATACATTTATTACTTTGCTATTTATGGTAAATATTTTGACGCTCGTTAAAACTTGCGAAGTTTGATTTAAAACAATGAAAGTCAATTCGAACAGGTCACTGACATTAATATCCGTCAGATATTATGAAGGAGTACCTCTTTCTAACTGCAAAATGCACAAGTGAGTGGATTTATCAGCTGTGTTAGCTATGGAATGAGTTTTTCATGTTTTTGGCAATGCTGAACATGCATGTGTAACGTGAACTATGATGCGTTGTTTCGCATCGCGACTCTGTGATGCGGCCAATCAAATGACCCATGCATATTTAATTACATACGACGATATTTCAGCTAGTTTGCCCACGGGTGATAAGTAAAGACGAGATCACCCCTGGGTTTCCGACGATGCATGTATGTAAAAATGCAAGTATGCCCAATGGAAACAAAATCTTATTGTCAGATAATTGCTAGAAAGTACATGTATACTGTAGTACATGTAATTATTTTAAATGTACAATGTTTAGTTTTTAAAACCAAAAATCCATTACTGAAGTACCTTCCTCATCTAGTCCTGCAATGATGTTGTTCACGTAGTAAGGGAAGAATCTTCTGTGATACAACATGGTGGATAACATGGCTGCTATTTCTGATGTAGTCATCTTTTTATGGTGCTCATGTTCAAACATCTGTAAAGTTAAAAGAAATACATGTACTAACAAGTCATAAAGTCTACAGCCAGAGTTAACAAGAGGCCCAGAGGCCACATCACTAACCTGAGCAATTGGCTAGGAAAAAGCACAAATCAGATCAGAACGAAACGTTTACTGAGGTTGGGGGAGCGTGAATTTTAACCCCCCAGGGGATCTTGATTTGAACAAACTAGAATTTACATTATATGAGGATGATTCCATATAAATAAATATAACCAGGTAATCATGGCTTTGAAGTGCTTGAAAAGAAAATTTTAAAAGGTTTCCCTATACATTCCTTTGTAAAACTTTGATCAGCCATTTTGGCCCCATTCTACCACCCGGGGTCATGATTTGAACAAAATTGAATCTACACTAACTGCATGGGGATGATTCCACATGAGTTTCATCTTTCCTGGCCCAGTGATTCTTGAGAAGAAGATTTTTAAAAAAATTTCCTAAATATTCCTATGTAAAACTTTGATCAGCCATTTTGGTCCCACCCTGCCAAAATGGGGTCATCATTTGAACAAACTTGAATCTACACTACCTGAAGAAGATTCCACATGAGTTTCATATTTCCTGGCCTAGTCAGTCTTGAGAAGAAGAGTTTTACAGATTTTTCCTATATATTCCTATGTAAAACTTTGATCGGCCATTTTGGCCCCACCCTGCCCCCAGGGGTCATCATTTGAACAAACTTGAATCTACACTACCTGAGGATGATTCCACATGAGTTTCATCTTTCCTGGCCCAATGGTTCTTGAGAAGAAGATTTTTAAAAAAATTTCCCATATATTCCTATGTAAAACTTTGATCGGCCATTTTGGCCCCGCCCTGCCCCCGGGGGTCATCATTTGAACAAACTTGAATCTACACTACCTGAGGATGATTCCATATGAGTTTCATCTTTCCTGGCCCAATGGTTCTTGAGAAGAAGATTTTTAACGATTTTTCCTATATATTCCTATGTAAAAATTTGATCGGCCATTTTGGCCCTATTCTACCCCAAGGGGTCATGATTTGAACAAATTTGAATCTACACTACCTGAGGATGATTCCACATGAGTTTCATCTTTCCTGGCCCAGTGGTTTTTGAGAAGAAGATTTTTTTAAAATGCCATTAATTTTCCTCTAATTCATAATTATCTCCCCTTGGAAAAGGGCATGGCCCTTCATTTGAATAAACTTGAATCCCCTTTACCCAAGGATACTTTGTAGCAAGTTTGGTTGAAATTGGCCCAGTGGTTTTCGAGTAGAGGATGAAAATGTGAAAAGTTTAGACAACGCACAAATTTTTATCACAAAAGCTCACTTGAGCCTTCGGCTCAGGTGAGCTAAAAAGTGATGACATCAATTTCAACATCTTACTAAATTCAATCTTTACCTAAGAAATAAATTAATTTCAGGTATAAACAAGAGGCCCATGGGCCACATCGCTCACCTGAGAAGCTTTGACCATGTGATTCTTAACCAGATTTCCACCTTGTAATACCTATTATGACCCAATCGTACCCCAAGGGCCTTAATTTGGACAATTCAAATTCCCTATTGTGGCCCTGCCCAACCCCTGGGGGTCATGATTTGAACAATTTAGAATCTATACTACCCAAGGATGCTTCCACATAAGTTTCAGCTTTTCTGTCCTAGTAGTTCTTGAGAAGAAGATTTTTAAAGATTTTTCCTATATATTTCTATGTAAAACTTTGATTCCCTATTGTGGCCCCGCCCAACCCCCGGGGGTCATGATTTGAACAATTTAGAATCAATACTACCCAAGGATGCTTCCACATAAGTTTCAGCTATTCTGGCCCAGTAGTTCTTGAGAAGAAGATTTTTAAAGATTTTCCTATATATTTCTATGTAAAACTTTGATTCCTGCCAAAACCCCGGGGGTCATCATTTGAACAATTTAGAATTTAAACTACCCAAGGATGCTTCCACATAAGTTTCAGCTATCCTGACCCAATGGTTTTTGAGAAGAGATTTTTAAAGAGTTTTCCTATATATTTCTATGTAAAACTTTGATTCCCTATTGTGGCCCCGCCCAACCCCCGGGGGTCATGATTTAAATAATTTAGAATCTACACTGTCCAAGGATGCTTCAACATAAGTTTCAGCTATTCTGGCCCAGTAGAAAACTAGTTCTTGAGAAGAAGATTTTTAAAGATTTTTCCTATATATTTCTATGTAAAACTTTGATTCCTGCCAAAACCCCGGGGGTCATCATTTGAACAATTTAGAATTTAAACTACCCAAGGATGCTTCCACATAAGTTTCAGCTATCCTGACCCAGTGGTTCTTGAGAAGAGATTTTTAAAGTTTCTATGTAAAACATTGATTCCCTATTGTGGCCCCGCCCAACCCCCAGGGGTCATGATTTGAACAATTTAGAATCTACACTATTCAAGGATGCTATCACATAAGTTTCAGCTATTCCGGCCCAGTAGTTTTTGAGAAGATTTTCAAAGATTTTTCCTATATGTTTATATGTAAAACTTTGATTCCCTATTGTGGCCCCGCCCAACCCCTGGGGGTCATGATTTGAACAATTTAGAATCTACACTACCCAAGGATGCTTCCACATAAGTTTCAGCTTTTCTGGCCATGTAGTTTTTGAGAAGAATATTTTTAAAGATTTTTCCTATATATTTCTATGAAAAACTTTGATTCCCTATTGTGGCCCCGCCCAACCCCCGGGGGTCATGATTTGAACAATTTAGAATCTACACTATCCCAGGTTGCTTCCACATAAGTTTCAGCCTTTCTGGCCATGTAGTTTTTGAGAAGATTTTTAAAGATTTTTCCTATATATTTCTATGTAAAACTTTGATTCCCTATTGTGGCCCCGCCCAACCCCCGGGGGTCATGATTTGGACAATTTAGAATCTACACTACCCCATGGTGCTACCACATAAGTTTCAGCTTTTCTGGACAGTGGTTTTTGAGAAGAAGATTTTTAAAGATTTTTCCTATATATTTCTATGTAAAACTTTGATTCCCTATTGTGGCCCCGCCCAACCCCCGGGGGTCATGATTTGAATAATTTAGAATCTACACTATCCCACATTGCTTCCACATAAGTTTCAGCTTTTCTGGCCCAGTGGTTCTTGAGAAGAAGATTTTTTAATGACCCCACCCTATTTTTGTCTTTTCTTGAATGTCTCCTCTTTGGAGAGGACTTGGCCCTTCATTTTAACAATTTAAATTCCCCTTCATCCAAGGATGCTTCGTACCAAGTTTGATCAAAATTGGCTCAGTGGTTCTTGAGAAGAAGTCGAAAATGTGAAAAGTTTACAGATGGACGTACAGCTGGACAGACGGACGGACGATGGACAAAATTTGATCAGAAAAGCTCACTTGAGCCTTCGGCTCAGGTGAGCTAACAAGTCAGTAATTTTTACCTTTAATCGAGCATTTAAGACTTTTGTTAGAGTTAACACATCTCCATGGAATCCACAAGCTCCTAACACTGTTGAGCTTGTTCTGAAAGAAAGATTAACAAGAGGCCCATGGGCCACATTGCTCACCTGAGTAACTTGGGTGAAGCAGATCTTTAGCAAATTTCTCTTGCTATACCTATCGTGCCCCCCTACCCCCTCCCCTTACATGATTTTAATACTTTAGAATTACACTACCCAAGGATGCTTCCACATAACGTTCAGCTTTCCTGGCCCAGTGGTTCTTGAGAAGAAGATTTTTAAAGATTCGTTCTATACATTTCTATGTTAAAACTTGGATTCCCTATTGTGGCCCCGCCCTATCCCCGGGGCTCATGATTTTAACAATTTAATATCTTCACTACCCAAGGATGCTTCCACATAAGATTCAGCTTTCCTGACCCAGTGGTTCTTGAGAAGAAGATTTTTAAAGATGTGTTCTATACATTTCCAAGTAAAACTTGGGATTTCCTATTGTGGCACCGCCCTAACCCCAGGGGTCATGAATTTATCAATTTAATATCTACACTACCCAAGGATTCTTCCACATAAGTTTCAGCTTTTCTGGACCAGTGGTTCTTGAGAAGAAGATTTTTAAAGATTTGTTCTATATATTTCTATGTAAAACTTGGATTCCCTATTGTGGCCCCGCCCTACCCCCAGGGGTCATGATTTTTATAATTTAATATCTACACTACCCAAGGATGCTTCCACATAAGGTTTAAGCTTTCCTGTTTCAGTGGTCCTTGAGAAGAAGATTTTTAAAGATTTGTTCTATATATTTCTATGTAAAACTTGGATTCCCTATTGTAGCCCCGCCCTACCCCCGGGGGTCATGATTTTTACAATTTAATATCTACACTACCCAAGGATGCTTCCATATAAGTTTCAGCTTTCCTGGCCCAGTGGTTCTTGAGAAGAAGATTTTTAAAAGATTTTTTCTATATATTTCTATGTAAAACTTGGATTCCCTACTGTGGCCCCGCCCTACCCCGGGGGTCATGATTTTTACAATTAAATATCTACAATACCCAAGGGTGCTTCCACATAAGTTTCAGCTTTCTTGGCCCAGTGGTTCTTGAGAAGAAGATTTTTAATGACCCCACCCTATTTTTGTCAGGCCTTTCAAAATCTGCCGGTACCCGGTACTTTTACCCGGTTGGATTCATTCATGGTACCGGCCAAAATATTCAGTGGAGAAAAAAAAATCGCGTGAAAATACGATAGGCCCTACCATGTTTTACAAAAGTTGTGGTTACGTAGCTTTGTATTATTCTTTAATCCGTAATGGTATCTAATAACGTTTTTGATTGGTTAGTCAAGAAGATCATTAAAGCGTTTGAATAAATGAAACAAGAGATTGCAAAACGCGTCTTATAGATCTTGTCAAAAACGAAAGTAGATTTCGATATCAAATGCCACCGTCACTGATTTTGACAAAAGCTAATGACTAGGAATATATTTTAAATAAATTCACAAAAGATTTTAAGATACAAGGAACTAGACCACGGAAAGTCTTCCAACACAATTGACCGATAAAGAGACGGACATGAACAGTAGATAGTTCTTTGACCACCTCTGTACATTTTAATATACTCAACTCTTCAAATTTAAGTGTCAAAATCCGCAGCTGACGATATAAATTACTTACAGTCTTGAATATCTGCAACTTTCTGATGAAACAAGAGGACATAAAACAGAAACTATTTCTTTTACCACACATTTAATTCTTTGATTCAGCAGTTTTCTAGTGGTCAAGAGAATGACCTTGCGGACGTTTACTTTCTTCCCAATATTGTAACCATATCCAGTAAAGTGAGGGAGTCATATCTAAAAAAATTTTTGTCTCCAGTCTTGATGTCATCTTTATCTAATTTACACATGTATATTATTTTATATGTATATGTACCAGTGCATGAAAAATATGCTGAATTTATTGGTACATGCTATGCATCATGCAGTGCTTCTTCTAAATTTTTTTTTTTTTAATCTGCACTTTACTGTAGAACAGAAATGAATTTAATTTAATGCAAATACAATTTCATTTCTCTTTTATTAAATTTAAATTTTGAATTGCCATTTCCTTTCGTGACTCAATAACTTTTTTTTATATTTAAAACATAACACTTACAACTCAAACCTTGCAAAATTTTTTTGAACACATTTATATAAACAAATATAGCATAGAACTTAGAAGTTTTACCTAAATCTTATTCTTACTCTGCTCAAATAACTAATTTTTTCTATGTAATTCCACCCTTCCAGTGCTAAAACTTCACATGTAATGTGTATTGACCAAAAATAAACTTTGAAACATGGCATAAAAATAATACTGATAGCAGCATACTTATATGTGTCTAGAAACCAGGAAATGCTATCTGGTGGCTTCTAAATTTCAAAATTTTTCCGGGGGGGGGGGGGGGGGGGGGCATGCCCCCGGACCCCCCTAGCAGGCTCACGCCTTCGGCGTTCGCCAAGTGGTACCTCCTATTTTTGATAAAGTACCACCTGGTTCAAATCTTTTTGAAAGCCCTGTTTTGTATTTTCTTGATTATCTCCCCTTGGAAGGGGACTTGACCCCTCATTTTAACAATTTAAATACCCCTTTACCCAAGGATGCTTTGTACCAAGTTTGGTTAAATTTGGTCTATTGGTTCTTGAGAAAAGTCGAAAATGTGAAAAGTTTACAGACGGACGGACGGACAGACGGACGACGGACAAAATGTGATCAGAAAAGCTCACTTGAGCCTTCGGCTCAGGTGAGCTAAAAAGTATATGGGTGATATTTATACACATGTAATAT
This sequence comes from Saccostrea cuccullata, assembly GCF_032062105.1. Taxonomy (NCBI): domain Eukaryota; kingdom Metazoa; phylum Mollusca; class Bivalvia; order Ostreida; family Ostreidae; genus Saccostrea; species Saccostrea cuccullata. Next base: position 1,223 of record NW_026921651.1, on the reverse strand, counting down.
ATGAGTTTATAAACAAAGCTTAAAGCTCAGATGTTAAAGTTCGACACTTTAATAGTTTGAAACTTTGAAATTAAAAAGAAATCCAAAAGATTATGAATTCAACCAAAAAAATAACCATACAGACAGAAAATAGATGTTAAACAATTAGAGCTCATGAGCCCAGGTTAGCTAAAAGTGTTACATACAAACAAAATCTTTTGAAAAATTAAAAGATTTTTTTTAAGTTGCTCTGCTAAAATATTTTTTATTGATTATAATTACTTTTTCAAGCAGATATTCTATGCTCACTTGAATTTTATTTAGTTTTTTAGAGTTCCTTATTAAAAATATATTTTGTTGATCCTATGACAAATGCTTGTTTCAACCAAAATTTCTATACAACAAATTAATACTCACAGTTTATATGTTTTGGGTAAATCTCTTGTGTGGATAGAAAATCCCTGACTTAACCTTGTATCTGAAGCCACAACAACAAAGTCTTCCCCAGCTATTGCCAAACAAGTCCTGAAAGGGAGGAATTTATGTAGATGTTATAAAGTATTGCAATGAGAAATATTTTTGTTCACTATAAGGTATTTTGCTACCATACATTTTAAATTTAGTACTTTAATAACTCTGAAAGTCTTTGTACTCAACCATTTTAATGCTGTTTTATTTTTGCCTTTTATGAAGCTTTTAGACCAAATTTGAATCTAGTCTACACTATGTTTTAATTAAAGAAGATTCACTTCAGTTTCAACTTTTTTGACCCAGTAGTTCTTGAAAAGAATTTTGAAAGATACAACCAATTTTTCACTTTTTCTTAATTATCTCCCCAGGAAGAGGGAGTGGCCCTTCATTTAAATAAACTTGAATCTCCATGATCCAAGAATACTTTGTGCCAAGTTTGATTAAAATTTGCCTTGTGGTTCTGGAGAAAAAAAGTTTACAACAATGACAACAACAACAATGGGCAAATTTCAATCAGAAAAGCTCACTTGAGCTTTCGACTCAGTTGATACAGGGGAACCAGGAACCAGGTTCAAATCTTGTTCTGGTGAGACTGATCAGACAAAATTTTCCTATCCCTGGTTCCATTCAATGGTATTGTTATCATGCTCTGGAAGTGACAGGTAAAAAACCTGCTAGGGAATAGCCTGGGTTGGTTTTCTTTTGGTGAATTAAACCTGATCCGTGAAAACAGACAATAAAATGCAATTGTCAAAAATATTATGAGGTTACTG
>NW_026921650.1:0-100837 GCF_032062105.1 Saccostrea cuccullata | reverse complement strand
TGCAGAGGTTGCATATATTGAAATGAAATTTGGTATACAGATTTTAATAAGAATATCTTGGTCAAGATTTGTTTGTAGTACGATTAAGCCATTTTGGACAGAGTTATGCCCCTTGGACTTAGAAAAATTCCAATTTAAAATTTCTTTGTAGAGGTTGCACATACACTGTAGTGACACACTGTACTAAAATGAAATTCAGTACTATAAAGATTTATTTAAACAATAAAATGCTGTCTTTGTGTGTTATTACTGGAATTAACGCTTACGCGGGTTATGTATTTTTTCTGCAATAGCTGCGACCGTTAATTCCAGTAATAACAAACAAAGAAAGACATTTTATTGTTTATATTTATATCTGTTTAAATAATCATTTAAGGTAGGATTAAAAAGATTAATTATTGTATTAATGATGCGAACGTCTTTATACGTTTCATTGATGGAACAGCCACTGATCAAGAAATCGGTACAGGCGTCATGCCTAATGTAGTTCATGCAGTGATTAACGCAATGGGTTTTCTTAAGAAATGAAGGAGAAAATATTCAGTGGATCTAAATATTTTAAGTATATTTAGGTCAAGATCTGTTTTGGGTACAATCGAGCCCTTTTTTGACAGAGTTATGTGGTTTGGACTTAGAGAAAAATTCCAATTATTTGGGGGAGGGGGCATAAGTCGGGTTTACGAACATCTCTTAGTTAAATACAATTGTTCACACAACTTAATAAATATGAAAAAAAATGTAAACTTAAAAAGAACTTTAAATATGTGTATTTTCAGTCGTGGTATGAAGTTTGAGAATGTGTCCATTCTGACTGATGGGGTCACGGACATGCTTAAACTCATGAGATACTGCTGGTGAGTTCCCTTATTTATTTTCATAATCTCTTATAGCTTTATGTTATGTGAAAAAAAAATCTGGATTAAATGAAAATTTGTGAGTTTGAACTTGATTTTGCAAATTATATCTGTATAAATTACATTTTCGAGTTGTGAGAACTGAAAAACTGGTACATGTAAACTTGGACATTCAGTTCAGTAGTGTTCTGTGGTCTTTTGAAGGTTGAACAAGGACAGCGCAATATGTGAACAAAGAGGGGTGTTCAGAGTCAACTGTGTAGACTGTCTGGATAGAACAAACGTCAGTCAGACCGCCATAGCTAGAATCGTCATGGAAACACAAGTACGCAAACATTCTAAATCCATTGCATCTTATAATTTTCAAATATTTTTAAGCGTTGGATTTTAATTTCATTAAACTATGAATGATACCATCAGTCTATGCTTTTATCAGCTGAGAAAACTTGGTATCCTCCCCCCTGATGAGACACTCCCCACAAACTGTAAGAGGATTTTCCAGGTCCTCTGGGCCAACAATGGTGATGCCATTAGCAGGCAATATGCTGGAACAGCAGCTTTAAAGGTAAAATTTGTAAAGGACTCTTAACACTTTTATCAGAAAAGGAAGGGAAAATGCATGGTTTTTCAAAAAACAATACATTTTTGATAAAAATAACTAGTTATCTGTGTATGGTTACTTATTAATATTGGACCAGCATTGAATAACTACCATGAGTAAGATGTTTCATTAAATTTCTGAAAAGTATGAATATGTAATTTAAAGACCATTCTTTGCTCATGCAGATATTGAAAAGTACGTTATTATACTCTGCATTAGAAAAAAATATGGTAAGGTTTATAGATACCAAGCTCACCTTCTTTTGGTCTATAAAGAGGTGTTCAACAAAGCTGCCTTCTTCTTCCATTGTTGTTTACATGTACTTCTGAAATGAAAGCATCGTCATATACATAATGTGCTTTTACTGTAATATTACAGTGGATTGAGTGTAGCTAGAAATGCTTTAGTTTGATCTTTTATTTACATTCTGAATAGATGATATTCTCATTTTGGCATATGTTTCTTACTACAACTTTTCTTTTTCAATCAAAATGCACCATCAAAGTTCTCTTTTTCAGATAGGTAGAAGATTTGCCTTTCATTCACTGTTTCTAGTTTCCAAACCTTTTTTAAAAGTTTAATTCCTATTTGCATGAACTTTCTAAGCATGATTCTTTTTCTCTAATGCAGGGAGATTATACTAGGACAGGGGAACGAAAAATTACAGGCATGATGAAGGATGGTGTTAATTCTGCTAACAGGTATAGAACTCAGCCACAAGATGGTGTGCATCTTAGATGCATGATAATTATAGTACTATTGATCAAATGGATTCGAATGTGTTGTTTTACTTTTTTGGTACCTTCGATTCTTCACAAAAGCTTGTTTACTGAAGTTTCAAATTGTTTTTTTTTACCTTTCTTTTTAAAACAATGGTATGAATTACTTGTAAAGCCAATTGTTTGGAAAGAACTTTTCAAGAAATGAATGAAGTTATAAGGGTATGTCCACAAGGAATGATATTTTATGGGCATTTTAAAAATCTCAATATTTTTTTCACAGAAATTCACTGTCTGGTACATGTACTTGTCATACAATTCTAATGGTCTTAAAACTAGTTTACATATTTGAGAGTTAAAAAAGGCAAATAATTAATTCAGATTTCATAATTGTGCTAAGAGGACACTCCATGAATTGTATAAACTTTTTTTTTACGTTTACCGGTAGTTGAAATCCATTAATGTTCTACCCATATTTTTATGAAGAATGTTAATGCTGCTTTTGTATTCATTGCAACACTGTCAAAAATGTAAATAGTATATACTATCATTCTGAAATATATCTATCAGGATATAGACCCTGGATGGTACAGGATCAAATGTGCCAAAAAGCCCATTATGCTTAATGGGATTTGATCACATAACTAACCTTCATTTGTCTTTATACATGTATTCTCAATGATATAAATATGATGTGTTCACTTCATTCTTATTAAATAAATGTATGTCATTCAGGTTTGAAAAAAAACTTCGATATTATAAAACAATCTAAAATCTTTTTCTTAGTGAGTATTTTTTGAGATGATTTTTTTAAAGAAAACAATCTAAAACCTTTCTCTGAATGAGCACTTTTTGAGTTGTTTATAAAAACAATCCAAATTCTGAATGAGCACATTTTGAGATCATGTTAAAAGTCTATCCTATAATCTCAAATCATGAAATTTGGTTTAAATGTTTATAAATCAAAATCCATTAACTTATTAGCTCACCTCGACGAAGTCGAGATGAGCTTATGCTATACCCCCTGCGTTGGCGTCGGCGTCCCAGGTTAAAGTTTTAGGAGCAAGTCCATTCCCAAGTAACTATAAGCCCTACCTGAACCAAACTTGCATGGATGATGCAACTAGGGATGTACACTACAAGACTTGCTTCGGATGCTAGATCTGACCTACATTTTCCAGATGAGTGACCAGGTTAAAGTTTTTTGGAGCAGGTTAAAGTTTTTGGAGCAGGTCCATTCCCAAGGAATTATAAGCCCTACCCAGACCAAACTTGCATGGATGATGCATCTAGGGATGTACACTACCAAACTTGCTTCGGATGCTGGATATGACCTACATTTTCCAGATGAGTGACCAGGTTAAAGTTTTTGGAGCAGGTCCATTCCCAAGGAACTATAAGCCCTACTCGAACCAAACTTGCATGGATGATGCATCTAGGGATGTACACTACCAAACTTGCTTCAGATGCTGGATATGACCTACATTTTCCAGATGAGTGACCAGGTTAAAGTTTTTGGAGCAGGTCCATTCCCAAGGAACTATAAGCCCTACTCGAACCAAACTTGCATGGATGATGCATCTAGGGATGTACACTACCAAACTTGCTTCGGATGCTGGATCTGACCTACATTTTCCAGATGAGTGACCAGGTTAAAGTTTTTGGAGCAGGTCCATTCCACAGGAACTATAAGCCCTATTTGGACCAAACATGCATGGATGATGCATCTAGGGATGTACACTACCAGACTTGCTTCGGATGCTGGATCTGACCTACATTTTCATTCCCAAGTAACTATAAGCCCTATTTGGACCAAACTTGCATGGATGATGCATCTAGGGATGGACATTACCAGACTAGCTTCGGATTCTGGACCTGACCTTTATTTACATTCCCAAGTATCTATAAGCCCTAGCTAAACTAAACTTGCATGGATGATGTATCTAGGGATGGACACTACCAGACTTTCTTCGGATGCAGTGGATCTGACCTACATTTTCATTCCCAAGTAACTATAAGCCCTAGCTTAACCAAACTTGCATGGATGATGTATCTAAGGATGGACACTATATGACTTGCTTCGGATGCTGGATCTGACCTATATATTCCATACAAGAGACTTGGTTAAAGTTTTGGGAACAGATCAATCCGAATGAACTTGAAGACCTTGATATATGCAGTATTAACAGTTATGAATATTTGTTTACACTATACATATACATATTTTTCACGCTACAGGCTTAGAAATGTGTATATGCCATGTAAGGGGTTAAACACAACTTGCAAGAATATTGTTGTTGGGATGAATACTAAATATTAAGAAAATATGATGTGAGATTTGCATTACTTAAACTGATAACATTTGTCGAGGTGAGCTTTGTAATCTTTGATTACCTATGTTTTTTTCCATAAAATCATTTTCAGATGCACATGATTTTTTCATATAATCTTCCACAATCTTCTAGGTACTACCTACGTTTCCGTGACAGCTATCGCCAGGCAACCATTGACCTGATGCTGGGTCAGCTGGTCCTCACGGATGCCATGATGTTGTCCTCGGACAAGCTGGACTCCTCAGAGGGCGATGAGGAGGAGGAGGAGGACTCTAACGAACTCCTAGAGAAGGAGGAGAATCTCAAAATGCTGATTGAGGACGCCAAGAAGATGCTGATCATTGAACCGGAACAGTGTATGGGGGGCTGGAGTCTCATCAACGCTGACCCACAGTAAGTAGTACAGAACAGTGTATAGGGGATTCAATCAATACTGACCCACAGTATGTGTTATAAAACAGTGAACTGTGGGGGGGGGGGTCTCATCAACTCAGACCCACAGTATGTATTATGGAATAGTGAACTGTGGGGGGGGGGGTCTCATCAACTCAGACACAAAGTATGTATTATAGAACAGTGAACTGTGGGGGGGTCTCATCAACTCAGACCCAGAGTATGTATTACAGAACAGTTTACTGTGGGGGGGGGGGGTCTCATCAACTTAGACACATAGTATGTATTGTAGAACAGTGTACTGTGGGGGGGTCTCATCAACTCAGACCCACAGTATGTATGTATGTATGCATTATAGAACAGTGTACTGTGGGGGGGGGGGTGTCTCATCAACTCAGACCCACAGTATGTATGTATGTATGTATTATAGAACAGTGTACTTTTTTTTGGTGGGGGGGGTCTCATCAACTCAGACACACAATATGTATTATAGAACAGTGTACTGTGGGGGTGGGGGGGGGTCTCATTAACTCAGACCCACAGTATGTATTACAGAACAGAGGGGGGGGGGGGTTTCAGTCAATGCAGGTCAACCCACAGTATGTGTCACAGAACTTTGAGGGGGCCTGGATATCAATGTTTATCAACAGTATACAGTTGTTGACTGGGGTAGAGAGAAACAGTCTATCTGTTGGAAACGGAGTGCAAGTTGTTGATTGGACCATAGGCCATAAATTTGGAAGGGAGGGGGATCAATCAGTCGGACCCACAATATAAGTACGTGTAGTGCAAAATTTGATACATGTGTATTAGTGGGGGGCACATATTTAATATGTTTTACAGAACTTGAAATTGGAGGGAGGTGGTTGGAATCCTCATCAATGCTTGTATGTTTTACAAAACTCAGTGAAAAGGGGGAGGGCTAATTTCTGAATAGGGAGACACAAGTATGTGAATAACACACACCATGATATGAATAGGAAGGGCCTAAGTTAAGGTCAGATGTTCATCAACTGAAGCAAAAACTTGTGAAAAAGGAGGAAGTAAATATTATATAAATACAGTATTTTTATATTTTTAGTATATTTTCAGAGAAGCAGGGGTTACAATATTTCATCAATTAATATAACAAAGAATTCTCATAAACTGATAATTTGAATCAAGAATGTGAAAAATGTTATTTTGATGAATGAGAAAAAATTTTTTCTTGATAATTTTATATGTTGATGAATTGTTGATCTTTTCACACTTCTTGAAGATAGGTCATTGATTTAACATTAAAGTCAAAGTCTCTATTTTCCACTCCATCATATACATGTAGCATACATATATATCCAGGGAAAAAATTGCCAGTGAAAGGGGAGCAACTTTGAAATAATACTAAAAATACAAATTGTTTATTACATTTTAAAAGCAAGTTATGTCTTATTCTTTAAGTATTTCTAGGTATCAATTATTGTATAATCTGTGTAAATACTACAATGTATAAAGCTAGTTTCATCCCCTTGACTTTTGGGACTACTGTAAGTCTTTTTTTATTCATGTATAATATAGTATTCGTGAAAATTTTATCTCGCTTATCATAAGGGTCAAAGAGTATCTCGTGAAAATAATTGGTTTCACGAAAATTTAGTGATCTACAGTATTTGTGACGTCTTAACGTATGTTCCATCTGTAGGAATGAAGATGAAGAGAAAGTAAAAGTAGAAATCACCATGCTTCTTAGCCAAGTTTTGTGTTTTGTTTTTATCATGACAGATGAGGACCATTAAGACATTCATGCACAACACTCTCCTTTTCACCAAATCCTCTTCTTTACTGTTTTGTTTTTTAATTTTATGGACAGGAGATGAGAACTGTCTAGATATGGACAATGTCCTGCTCCTCATCGTATTGTGTTCTGTTTGTAAGACATTATCCTGTTCATCATTTTATTTTTGTAGGAAGGAGATGAGGACAGATTAGATATGGACATTATCTTGCTCCTCATTGTTTTGTTTTAATTCTGTTTGTAGGTCAGTAGATGAGGACTGTCTAGACACAGACATTCTTCTGCTCCACATTGTTTTGTTTTCTGTTTGTAAGAAATTATCCTGTTCCTCATTTTATTTTTGTAGGACAGGAGATGAGAACTGTCTAGATATGGACACTATCCAGCTCCTCTGACATTGTTTTGTTTTCTGTTTGTAGAACAGGACATTATCCTTCTCATTGTTTTGTTTTCTGAATGTAGGACAGGTGATGAGGACATATTAGACATGGACATTATCCTGCTCCTCATTGTTTGGTGTTTTTTATTTGTAGGACTGGGGATGAGGATCGATTAGACATGGACATTATCCTGCTCCTTAGTCAGAGGTCAGTGTACGTAGCCTGGTATGATGATGAAGAGGAACAGATCGTCCAGTACCAGAGGATATTCCTCGAAGACATCGTCAAAATGGAAATAGGTCAGTCAATACATTAAAATATATAGCACACAGGCAAAAATTTTAATGTAATCATTAATAATAAAAAAAAGAACAAGTAGATTGTTTTAAAGCAAGTTAAAAAATGTGTATTGAATAAAATACAAAGAGATTTCTAAAAGTTTTGGTTAACAATGGAATAAAGCAGGGAAAGACATTGCTGCATCATGCAATGTCTAAAACAGTGGTGACTGCATAATTTTCTTTTTTGGGAGATTTGATTTTCCTTTTGCATAGGTGCTGAGCCTTCCATTTTCAAGTCAAAGTTTGTGTGTCTGCGGATTCATTACCAGCACTATGCAGAGGAGGGCTTCTTCCACACGTTCAGGATTCCTCGTACAAGACTCTTCAACAACATGATCATCGTTGTTAAAAATACGGAAGATGCTAGAGGTACACATGATTATAAAGATAGAAAAGGCATAAAAAAGTTCAACAACTGAACGAGACCAAGAAATTTTAACTCTAGATTTTGGTTTGTGCAATCATTTATCATAACTGTAATTGAATTGTAGAAAGTCTGAAGGCAATACATCAGGCCTTTGCGGCCGCCCAAGAAATTCTGTCACTGAAACTGGAGCTGGAAACCAAAACCAAGTTGGATAGGTCAGTAAAACGGATACCAGCTTATGTGTACTTTTTATGGCGTCGGGCTTGCCCGATCGTCATCTAGCGATCAGTCAGGTTTACGCGACCGCACGTGTCAGTGGATGCATCCGCAATAGAAAATAGCAACAGCTGTGAACCAATTTCTTTTAAAACGTTCACAATGAATAATAGCTTGAATATAAAATTAAATCAATTGTATCTTCAATTAATACTACTACAAAACAACGATATTATGTTTAATTTTTACGCAAGAAAAACGTTATGGTTGTTGCGGATGAATTTCTACTGAGAGGGTGCGTCCAATGACATGAATCACATTTGGGACCGATTACTGTAATACAAACAATCTTAAATACGGTAAAATAATTACAAAATAAACACGAATACAACAAGACTATAAAGATTGAATTTCTTAATCTTAGCTTTACTTTTACGATCTTCAATCCAATTTTAGCCGAACAACCTACGATATTGACCAGTAATACCAGTATTACTGTATTTATCTATTAATTCCTCCATTTGTTTACCGCGCCTTATCGTAAGTCGATCGTACTTGTAACATTAGAGTCATGGTTGTAGTTAAGATGCAATCACTATACAACAGAACAACACTCTGACAATGGCAATTAATTAAAATAATTTATGAAACCCTTCATTGACTGAAAAGAAATTAGATTGATATAGAGAGGATGGACATTTCTGACGATGTCTGGTCAATTCGAACCCTGACTCATTCGGACCAGGACACAAGGCTATCAGGCCCTATACTGTATTTGTGTTAAGACTATTTTTTTAATTTTATTATGTTACTGGAGTCACTCACTTGACCTATTTGCAGATCTTTTGAAATTGTTTTTCTTGTTCGACGCCATTGAAGCCTTTCAGGCTTTTGATTTTTTATTAACTCACCTGAGCCAAAGGCTCAAGTGAGCTTTTCTGATCACATTTTGTCCGTCGTCCGTCCATCCGTCTGTCCGTCTGTCTGTCTGTCTGTAAACTTTTCACATTTTTGACTTCTTCTCAAGAACCACTAGGCCAATTTTGACCAAACTTGATACAAAGCATCCTTGGGTAAAGGGAAATTTAAATTGTTAAAAGGAAGGACCAATTCCCCTCATAAGGGGAGATAATCAAGAAAAGAGAAATATAAGGTAGGGTCATTTAAGGAATCACTGTCTAGTTTTGAGAGTATGCCAGGGCATGAACAATAGTGGGAAACATGGGATAATTTGCATAATGGGCGAAGCCCGTTATGCTAAAATTATTCCATGTTTCCCACTATTGTTGATGTCCCTGGCATACTCTCAAAACTTAAGACAGTGATTCCTTATATTTCCATTTTTACCTGAAATAACCATCTTAAAATAAATTGAAATACCGTCTAATTGAGTAGATTTGAAATGCACAAGGCCCCATGACGTCAAATTTTACTATAAAAAAAATAGTCCAAAAAAACACAAAACAAATTTATTGATTATTTAGTTACCGTAGTCAAATATCAACATTTATAAAATAAACAACAAAAGAATTTTAAATTATGATCAAAGTAATGTTGTTAACTTTAATTATATATGTGACCTAGATTTAGGTTGTCGGAAGCACGAACATATATAGGCACTATGTCACTTCTCCGCCGCCATATTGAATGCAATGTTGCAGTTGATGAAATGGGAGTTGGTCAGCATGGTCAGGAAACCGATTTGTATGGATGTTAAAATAACAGAAGAAGTTGAGTTGCGTAAGAAGTTAGGTGGTAATGACTAAGGGACGATGTCTGTATCAGATGATGAATACGTGCAGATCCATGTGGCAATGTCAATTTCTCCACGTGGCTGTTTACCAGGAAGTGGAGTTCTCGGTCTCGCGAGGCCTCGGTGATAGTGGACAGCGTTGCGCTAGTGACTTGCTTTCGAGCCGAAGATAATTCATTATTTATTTTGTTTGTTAAAAAGATATATCATATCAAATTACTTAGTAAACAATTAAACAAAACATCTATTTTTTCTTTAGTATATTTATACGCCAGTGATATGCATGCAGGTTGACACCTGACCTTTCAGTAATAGAGAAATATACATACCACAGGGTATTACCATGAAATTAACGTGATTCACTTTTGTACTGTTTATCATAGAGAAAACAATTGGAAATGGAAATATTAAAAATCTTCTTCTCAAGAACCACTGGGCCAGAAAAGCTAAAACTTATGTGGAAGCAACCTGGGGTAGTGTAGATTCTAAATTGTTCAAATCATGACCCAGGGGGTTGGGCGGGGCCACAATGGGGAATCCAAGTTTTACATAGAAATATATAGGAAAAATCTTTGAAAATCTTCTTCTCAAGAACCACTGGGCCAGAAAAGATGAGACTTATGTGGAAGTATCCTTGGGTAGTGTAGATTCTAATTTGTTCAAATCATGACCCCCAGGGGTAGGACAGGGCCACAATGGGGAATCCACATTTTACGTAGACATATATAGGAAAAATCTTTGAAAATCTTCTTCTCAAGAACCACTGGGCCAAAAAAGATGAAACTTGTGTGAAAGCACTCTGGGGTAATGTAAATTCTAAACTGTTCAAGTCATGACCCCTGGGGGTAGGGCAGGGCCACAATGAGGAATCAAAGTTTTACATAGAAATATATAGGAAAAATCTTTTTAAAATCTTCTTCTCAAGAACCACTGGGCCAGAAAAGATGAAACTTATGTGGAAGCCTCCTGGGGGAGTGTAGATTCTAAATTGTTCAAATCATGACCCCTGGGGGTAGGACGGGGCCACGATAGGAAATCAAAGTTTTACATTGAAATATATAGGAAAAATCTTTGAAAATTTTCTTCTCAAGAACCACAGGGCTAGAAAAGATGAAAATTATTTGGAAGCATCCTGGGGTAGTATAGATTCTAAATTGTTCAAATCATGACCCCCGGGATTAGGGAGGGGCCACAATAGGGAATCCAAGTTTTACATAGAAATATATAGGAAAAATCTTTGAAAATCTTCTTCTCAAGAACCACTGGGCCAGAAAAGATGAAACTTTTGTGGAAGCATCCTAGGGTAGTGTAGATTTTAAATTGTTCAAATCATGACCCCCGGGGATAGGGCGGGGCCACAATAGGGAATCAAAGTTTTACATAGAAATATATAGGAAAAATCTTTGAAAACCTTCTTCTCTGAAGAACCACTGGGCCAGAAAAGCTAAAACTTATGTGGAAGCATCCTTGGGGAGTGTAGATTCTAAATTGTTCAAATCATGACCCCCGGGGGTAGGGCGGGGCCACAATAGGGAATCATAGTTTTAAATTGAAATATATAGGAAAAATCTTTAATAATCTTCTTCTCAAGAACCACTGGGCCAAAAAAGCTGAAACTTATGTGGAAGCATCCTGGGGTAGTGTAGATTTCAAATTATCTCAGTTATGATCAGTGGGTAGGGTGTGGTCACAATATGTATTACAAGGGGAAATCTGGTAAAGAACAGAATGGTCAAAGCTTCTCAGGTGAGCGATGTGGCCCATGGGCCTCTTGTTCACGTTAAGTTTATTTTTTGAAATACAATTGCAAAGAATAGCTATACTGTAGAGATGAAAAATTTTAACAAAACTTGTTCTAAAGAAAACATTGATAAAGTGGACTCTTCAATGATTGAGATATTATATGGATGCATTATATAAGAGAGACATAAAATTTGAATTCTTATTAATGCATGGGTACTGTTGTATCTCAGATTTCTCTAAATAAAATTTTATTTTTGCAGGAGGAAAACAAAACCACATCCTGACATTCAGAATATTTATATAGAACAACAGGAGAAAACACTGAGTAACTTACACGTACCGCGAGATGTATCTGCTGGGGAATTGACTAAACTGTCAGGGTCAAACACACCCAGGTCAAGGTCAAGAAATAGCCCAAGGTCGGTCAGTCCTGTGATGTCATCACCTGTCAGCAGTCCTGGTCAACAAAGGAAGAATCTCTTTCCGAACTTTGCAAACATCACAAAAAATCTAAGTTCTGGGATAAAGCTCCCTAAATTTACTCTGCCAAAACTAGACACAAAAACGGACCCCCAGGAGGATGCTGGGAAGGCTGAGGATAAAGTGGAACATAAAAACAGGAGTGACAACTCTGGACGACGGTCTAGACTCAGCTCGCATGGAAGCCGAGATGACAGTGAGATCGACATTAAAGACCGAAGCTCGCGAGATTTTGATGACATGGTTCTAGCTTCCTGCGGAATTTTGGAGACTCACAATATCTTAAATGCAGACCTTCCACTAGAAGAAAATGTCAACTCTGAACAAAATGTAAATTCCAATACTGAGGATGACCAGCTTGGTAAAGACGGCCTAGAGGAAGAGAATGCAGCCTTGAGTAAGGAGTCTGAGAAAATTAGTCAAATTCCAAAAATAAAAATTATAACCCCAAATACCACCACGAGAAAAATGCGGAGAATTATTGACGCCATTGAACAAGAGCTGCAGGCCAAGATTGGAGACAGAGAATGTGTCACACAGTTTATATTCTTATGAAATTAGGGCACTGCTTTATTAGTTGAAACATATTTAGTATTTTAGCATTTATTGATCCATGTACACATGTACGATCATATCAGGACTTTACACCAATTTTTTTTTATGTAATTGCTTTTAGTTTTGTGCAGTCTGTGATACTAGGGTACCCCAATTAACAGATGATTAGACTAATTACACATATTTTCAAAGTATATATAAATTTTGTTTTATTTTATTTTAATTAATTAATGCATGTTATTTCACACTTTTAAATGCAAATTAAAATTTGTTAAATGAATGGGATATTCTTGAACAGTCCATTTGTAGGCTAAACATTGAACAAAATTTATTAGAGAATTTCATTTGATTGGTTCTTTACAGGAACTGAATTTCTAGGGATTTTAAATGTTGTGTAATTTTCCATGTAATTTGACGTACTTGAACAACGAAGTTGTAAGATTCACAACGAAATTCACTTCTCTTTGGTTTTCCATCTGGCTACATGAGAATACATTTAAGTATGCTAATTTAGAAATAAAAATTCCATATTATATATTATAATTTATTGCTTGATAGTAATGTCATGCAGTATTTATTTTATTTTTAATGGTTGATGCATTTCTATATAAGCATTAATTAATACTCTTATCTTGTGCAATATATTTAAAAGCAATTTACATGTACTAGTAAGCTAGCCTATTTTGTTTTCAGTTACTAATACTTAGTAGAAATAAATTTTGTGCAAGGTTAGGGTTAAATTAGATTGGTATATAAGGTATTTTTCCTTAATATTAATTACACTTGTATTTACACTGTCTGTAGTTTGTATCTTAATTGGTACCTACATGTAGCATGCTTGTGATCAAACTTAATTTCGCATCTATTAAGCTTTCATCAACTTAAGATAGAAGAAAGATGATTTAACGAGGCCCGATCTAGTTGATCTGTGCATACGTTTTAACGCAGCGTCGACTCAGGCACGTCACAATACCGTTGACTGCCGTCACAATTGAACTCAATACTGTCACAATTAAAATGACGTCAAATTGCGCTAAAATGTTTCGCTGATCTTTCTTACCTGGTAGCTCTATAGACTGTGCATTGAAAGCTGCCATTTCGATTATTAATTTTTTAAATATTTAAATTAATAAACAACTTTGGAACCTAATTAATTTTGAGGGGTCAATTTTTTGGTACAGATTCATTAATTTTATCTTGTTTTATTTCAATTTGTGAGTTTAAAAAAACAAACACTGCAACCAAAAGTAAACGATTTTAGTCTTTCTCTTTGAACATGTTAAAGTGCATGTTGATACACACATTTTTTTTATTGCGGGCTTACATATGCATGGGTTATCTTCACTTTTAAAAAATAAAATAAGTCTATAAATCATTTAAATGCAACCCCCGAAATATTTTATTTTTCTATATATTACATTATATTAGTGAAAATCGCAATTTTGTCGCCTCCCCCCCCCCCTTCCTCCCTCTACCCCTTTTTTCCACGTAAAACAACGTTGCGTGTTGAGAGAAAAATAAAGCATGGCGAGAAAATTATTTCATAATGTAGGAATTATTTATTTTTTAGAAACTAATACAGTATCACAATCGTTTGTTGGTGTTATGTAAACCCATTGCGACATACAAAATACGTAGTTGGATAGAATAAATCCAAATTTTGTGTTTTGACATGCCCCCTTTTCACTGCAATAAAGGCTACCTCCAATTTTCTTTTCATTTTTTATAAGAAGAATGAAAATTGCATGATATATGTGAAAAACAAAGAATTTCATCATGTATTTTTTTTTAATTTGTAAATTTCTTTGTTTATTGAAGAGTTTTAGTATGTAATTAAGAAATAAGGTATCATTTTTTGAGTTTTATTGAGATGTAAAACGGGTTGGTCACGTGATCAAATCCCATAAAGCCCGAAGGGCTTTATGGAAGATTTGATCATGTGCCAACCCGTTTTACATCCCAATAAAACTCAAAAAATGATACCTGATTACTTATATTTACATTTATGACTTATTCATACTTTATATTTGCCTGATTGTTACTTTTAACGTGTGAAATGCGTTTATTTTTCAAACCCAACGGCATGTATGTAATCCACTATACGCGCGTCGACCTTTATGACGTCACAGAGAAATTACATCGAACGTTTATCCAAACGCACATCTATGACCTCTTGACCCCATACCTGTATTTACACAGTTATAAAAACGCTTGCCTTCAGTAGTGTTATATAAAGGAAAACATTTGCAAATGTAAATATTTGTGTATAAAAACACGACAAATGGTCCATATCTTGACAGTGCCCCCATTTGACTACAATAAAGGCAAGGTAACAAAATTTCATTCTAATTTTTCTAAGAATAAAACATACAAATATATTTACAAGAATTAAATTTTTTTATCATTCCGTTTTCGTAATTTTCAACTAGATCGGGCCTCGTTAATAAGAGTTATTTTAGTTATTCCCAATAATATCCCTTTAATTTTGCACTTAACTTGTAATTGATAGCATTAAGCCTTTTTAAAAATACATGTAAATGTAAATTCAAAATATTGAGACATTTTAAGTTATCAAATTATTATTGGCATTAATTTCTGTACATATTTCAGCAGTTACACCATGTACATGTAAAAGGCTTAAGATGTGAATGCAGATTTTTACCAGCAGGTCCATTTTACATGTATACAAATAACTATAGGGAAACTTAAAAGAAAAATTAAACAAATATAAAATCTAAATTAAAATTTCCAACTTATCTTTGGAGAAAATTATTCAAAGGAGATCTAGCAGAGCTTTGACAAGGCAAATTTTAAATTTTGAAAAACAAATTTTTTAAGTGTATGTAATTTTTTGAATTTTTTTCAAATATCCTGAGATTTCATCGAGTTCTTTTTGTTATTTAAGATTTTTCTCTATATTTCCGGACTAATTAAATAATGTAAGCAAAACAAAATCATAGATTTTAATCTTAGTATAAAGATTACCAGGAACCTAATTCAACTCAGGTTATGAGTTACCACATATTTGCATTCTAGAATATTCTTTATTGACAAGGTTTACAGTATATACTGCATAATTCTCTCTGTTTAATGAGAAATGTTCAAAAGCTAATTAAT
Organism: Saccostrea cuccullata; assembly: GCF_032062105.1. Classification (NCBI taxonomy): domain Eukaryota; kingdom Metazoa; phylum Mollusca; class Bivalvia; order Ostreida; family Ostreidae; genus Saccostrea; species Saccostrea cuccullata. The sequence continues at coordinate 85,214 of NW_026921650.1, read as the reverse complement.
GCCTCATATGTAATTTATTCTTTTTTGTTATTTATTTGTGATATATTAGTTTGTTATATCTGCCACATTCCTCATATTTGACTGTACATTAATTATTATCATGGTCATTTATACTGATTTTGATTTCATTAAAAGATTTGAAATGTTGAATTGAAAGAATACTAGTATGATCAATTTGACAAAATTTGGCAAAACATTTTAATCAAGATTCAGTATTTACTTTCGTCCACCAATACTCATGTGCAACTACTTAGCTTTCTGGTGCTTTAATAATTATCTTACAAAACAAGTCACACCATTCAATAGGGCTTTTTAACCTTTAGAGATAATGCTTGGGAAAAAAGGAATTTTTAATGCATTCTTAATAAAGGGATATATATGAATACAAAGAAGAATTTTAAGAAAATTACAGCATAGTTACATGTATAACATATTTATTTTTATTTCTTTCATATATTTTGTAAAATATTTGTCAAAAGACACATATTAATAACAGTACGCAGGATTTTGTAATTTTTTATTTCATTTTCATCAACATGATATAAAGCTGAGAATAGAGAGAATTCCAAAATGGTTGGGATGGGGGTTACATTAAAAAATAAATAAAAAAATAGTACTTCATTCAAACATACATGTACAATTCTGAAAACAACATTTGAAAATAACCTTTGTGACACACATGCCATTAAAAGGCTTATAAACATATTTTTTCGAAGAGATATTAACCCTTTGTGTGCTGACTTGTTTTACGTGCGCTGTAACCTCAGGACTGAGTTGTTTTGTAATATCAACAAAATTATCACAATGGTGTACTAAAATGCGAATATCTAAAATTGTTGACAACCAATTTGCTTGAAATTTGGCAAATATATAGCAAATGTTGTGTTTTTTAATCTAAACTATTTTTTTTAAAAAATCTAATATTTTATGTTGCCATGGAAACCAAAATTTCAAAAAAATTATTTTAAAATGACTTTTTAGCATTTTAACTATATTTTTTCAGAGAAAATATTGCACTTTGATGAAAAAAAATAAATCAATTGCTTTAAAAATTCAATTTTTTTAGTTTAATATTATGCAAAAAAAAATTAATTTAAACAATAACTCAATTAAAAGTCAATGTTATATATACCGTTATATTGTGAAAAGTCATATTGTATACTTATCTGAGTAAGGGATATATTCATGTAGGTTTAAGTGAATTCTGATTCAAGTTAATGGATTTTTTTTCAGATTTTAACTAAAAAGAGTATAAATTGAAGATTCAATTAGCCTGTAAATATAAAACCAGTGATTATTTTAAGAAATATCGGCAATCATATAAGAAAGTATGACCCTCAAAGAATATGCAGTTTTTTAAGGTTGGGAATTCTTGGAGCAAATTGGCACAACAATGAACTAATTGCTGTTACTAGTATTCATTTTCAAATTAAAGCAGTCAATATGTTAAATAAATTAAAAAAAAAAATAATAAAATAACATTTACACTAAGTTATAGAGGTCTTATTTTCTGATGACTGGTATCTAACAGCCCTAAATATACTCTAGTAATTCTCAAATCTTTTTTTTATTTTGCTTTTATTGAAGAAAATGCATTTCTCCGTGTTATTTGTAAAGTTTACATATTCATCAACTTTCCTCCCACAGTACTTCTCACTCTGTAAGAAATGTGGCATTTATTTTAGAAGTTTTATTCCTGGATGGCAACAATAATTGCAGCAGGAAAACTAATACTTTAAATTTTAGAAATTTAAGCACCTTTAACAGTCATTTATAATGTTTTCAAAAATGACTTCATTCAATGTGGTCACTGGTGAATAACAGTTTTGATTTTTTTCAATTGATTTTAGTTAATGATGGTTGACAGATATGTACCATAATATCAATCAATATATTATGAAATACTTTTAAGTTTATGCAAGTCTAATGGTATGGGTCATGGATATAGGCCAAGTAAGCTCAGTCAGTAGAACATCTGACCGGTGATGCAGGGGCCCCTTCTTAGATTCACGGTCCAGTCGTGCATTTTTCTCCTTCCTTGATACATATTTGATGCTATTGACCCCTCTGGATTTGCAAGTGAAAGTCCTGTCAGGGGCTCATAAGAATTTGGGTTGTGTCTGCAAGGATAAAGGTAACTTTAAGGAGGGATATGTAATGGTTGTGCTATGGGTATCAACCTGGGTAGCTCATTCGGTAGAGCACCTGACTAGTGAAGCAGCCTGCTGCAGGGTTCCTCAGTTCAATTCCTGGTCGAACCATAGTTACCATACATTTTCTCCTTTCCTATTACACAAGTTTTAAATGTGCCTGAATTTTTACTTCAACAAAAAATATTATTCTTCCTGATACTGTATACAGGGAAATTTTCGCCCCTGTTTTATTTTTGCCCCTTTCACCCTCTCCTTGATTGGGCGAATTCAAATTACACCTCATAATTTCCTAAACAGAACTATGACTGGGTGAATTTAAAACAGGGCAAAATTGTTCACAAGTTCAAAAGGGCGAAAATAACCCTGTATACAGTAATGAAATTTATATTTTATTTCCACTATGGGATTTCTTTGTATTCTTAGTAACTATTCATATTTTCATATTTAAAAATAAACATATCTTTGGAGACCAAAATGTAATCTTTGTTGATAAGTAATTGTATAGGAATTTGCATTTTGGGAAAAAAAATTTTGACCATCATTAAAAAAAAATTCTCACAGCAAATCTTAGCCTTTTTTCTGTATTCATTTACTGTTACATATCTAGAAGGGATGGAATGTAGAAGCTTCTTGGGCCTTATAAATTTTTAAACTAGAGGACATATTACATATTAATAGGTGAAAACTTGTACAGTGTGTACTTTTGAGTTTGAGAAGAACAATTCCTACAGTAAAACTCAGTTATAACGAAGTCACTGGGACCTATGAAATTACTTCACTATATCTGTAATTAGTTATAACTGTATAAGAAATCAATTAAATTTATTTAGCTTGGTATCCAAATTGACTTCGCTATATCTGTAAATTCGCAATATTCGTGTTCGTACTAAACAAGTTTTGCTGTATTACCCAGTCTATATTGTAATTTATTGAACAGATGTACATGCAAGTCCATACGATTTACAAATTACTCATTCTACAGACTCTGCATGGTCTCCTTCTTATGCCTACAAAAATGACAAATCATCTAAATTTTAAACTGTAGAGATACCTTTTATTTAACCAGTGAATTTTATAATTTTGTGTGTGCATGTATAGGTTGGGGCAGTCTCACTGTTTTTTGGTTTTTAATAAAATAAAAATAAAAAGTGGAGGAAATGTGCAATTTAATCCACATGCTTTATTCTGGCAAAAGTCTATTTTAAAGAAAAAGAAAATTTCTCCCTGATACATGTTCTTAAACTTGGTTTTAAAAAATTCTGATACATGTAGTACCAATTATTTTCACTTACTAATTAGGTTCCATGCAAACTAGAGTATGTAAATGCCTTGAAGAAATCTAACTCTAAGATACCAAAGATCCCGGAACATATTTTTGTTTTGAAATTATTGGGAGTCTATATGATCCTCATCAAGGAAATAAAAATGGTATTTTATTACTTACTGAAATAAAACAAATACCACAGTTTACTCAAATGACAGTAATTTCAGGGAAAATCAGCACTTCAAAATTTTTTCATCACTTTTTTTCCATTTTCATGTATATGCACATGATCAAATGCATCAATGCATCTTTTCTTGCCACTTAATTGACTCAATGATTGTCAATTATAAAATTCATATTGTGTACATTTCGAATACGTGTATCATGAATTAATTTTGCTTGATCACAAAAATATGTTGATGGATATATATTCTCTATATATCTCTTTTTCACTCACTTATTAATGCAATAACTCATTGGAAAATTTTCTACAATGTTCAAGGTCCTCCACATTTATTACTTTTATTAGATGGAACCTTTTTTATCTTTCAACATTTTTGAAATGGGTCTTTAGATTTTTAAAAAAACTTGTTTACTTATTTATTTGTTTATTTATTGTTAAAAAACAAATGCTTTTAATTAACAAGATGCTTCAAATTATTTTTTGTTAACGTTTATTTCAAAGCAAAGCTTGATTTACGTATATTTACATTTGCAAATGTTTTCCTTTACATAACACTACTGAAGGCAAGCGTTTTTATAACTGTGTAAATACAGGTTTGGGGTCAAGAGGTCATAGATGTGCGTTTGGATAAACGTTCCACGTAATTTCTCTGTGACGTCATAAAGGGTCGACGCGCGTTTAGTAGATTACATACATGCCGTTGGGTTTGAAAAATTAACGCATTTCACACGTTAAAAGTAACAATCAGGCAAATATAAAGTATGAATAAGTCACAAATGTAAATATAAGTAATAAGGTATCATTTTTTGAGTTTTATTGAGATGTAAAACGGGTTGACACATGATCAAATCTTCCATAAAGCCCTTCGGGCTTTATGGGATTTGATCACGTGACCAACCCGTTTTACATCTCAATAAAACTCAAAAAATGATACCTTATTTCTTAAATAAACAACGTGCACTGAAAAACGTCTGTGACTTGCCAGATTCAATCTCGCGCATTATTGTTTTCATTTAGACAATGCAATGTATGTCTACTTACAAAACACCAAATAAACAAATAATAACTACCGTATGTCCAAAATATAAAACTTTGCCGACCATATAAGCTCTCGATATGCTTCAGACTGAAGTTCAGTAGCATGTGCATCCTACTTTCGTTTTAACAGGAAGAACTTCGCAAGGTTAAGGTCAAGTGAAGTTAACCAGAGTTTTTCTGCTAAAATATCGAAAATTTCTAAGTAATTTTAAGTCTACTAACACAAATTTATTAGAATTATTGATATTTAACTATTTTTTGGATTTATTTTTCTTTATTTTCCTTTATATTTGAACAAGTTAGTAGATATTTATTACATGCGCGTTTTTTCCCTGTTTCCAAAAATAGCGGATTGACTTTCATCGTAACAAACGCCAAACACCTTCACTTTAAATCACAATTTCACAAACAATTCGCATATTTTCACATCTTAATTACCTATTTTTCAATGTGTTGTAGTTGTATAATACATTTTGATAGATTCTGAATAATTCACAGCTCATTTATACGTTTTATACGACGTTTTATGTGACGAAGCGCTAATTTCAGACTCAGACCCAATATATTGGGTTCCCGCACGCAAGCGTTTGTGACGTCAGACCCAATATATTGGGTTCCCGCACACAAAGGGTTAAATAGAATTTATTCTTTATACTTGATTATTTGTTTTGATTTACTTTTTAGTAGCATATGCATTATATGTTACTGGAAGTAACTAAACATGATTATAAAGGGTCCCATATACACTGTAAGGTCCTTACAGGAAAAATGTACCCCCACCCCCACCCCCCACCCCCCAAAAATACTCAGAGTTTAAAAGGATGTTACAAGCATATAAAAAAAAATACACTTGTACATGCATAATACTGTTTGACACAAAAGATTTTTAAAAACATAAATATTTTAACATATTTTACATCTAAAGTGTGTAAAATATGTTACATTTTATTTGGGCATTTCCCACTACTCATAATTCCCTCTTGTCTTTAATAAGCTCAACATAAGCTTTATTCATTCCATTTTGATATTCTTATTTAGATTTCACACGTATGCTGAATATTTGAAGTTTTAATGGGAGTGCATACTCATGGGTCACCTGCTTTATATTATTGTAGTGCTTTTTCTCTCTGCATAGTTTACTAACTTGTTCTAGTCAGACTGCTACCTTTTTCTGGTGCTTTTGTCTTAGATTTGTATGCATCAATAATTGTACTGTAGATCTGTTTATTATGAACAATTTCTTGTGGGATGGATTTAGTGTTAGAAAATCTCTAGATTTATTTAGACCATATATGAAGTAGATCTATTGAATTAAATTCAGACATCGGTTAAGAATTTCATTCTTTTAAGAATTTCATTCCTTTTACTAATGTATGTGCCATTTTTTTCTTGAAGATTTTGCTATGCATTCTGTGTACAGGCATCTTGTCTTGTCTAGTGTGTATATAAGTAATTTGTTGTATTTAAAAGTAAACATGTACATGTAAATGCATTATATCAAGAAATATTGTAATTTTTAAAGGTTGTGTAATTGTAGAATTTCATAATAATTGTACTATTGTCAGTAAGATATAAATGAGTAAGTCCTGTTCCTACAATGTTTTAAACAGTTAATATTCTTAATAGTGTCTTTAGAAATGCACTTGTCTATGTAATGAAATATGCGAGATACACTGATGTCAAAAATAAAAGGCACAAAGTTTTAGTGATTTTGATTTTAAAGGAGTTACAGAGTGAATCAAATCTTACAGACATTGTAATACGGGAGGTAACTCTCACACCTCCAGCTGATCAAAGTTGACAGAAAGCACTACATAGACATAATGACAAGGAAAGTAACTCGTGTCTAAATCCTTACAGACACACCAGATGATATGACATTGATGTCAACAAATTAAAGGCACAAATTAAGTTTTAATGATTATGATATTTTTATAGTTCGAGAGGGATTCAAATCTTACAGACATAAGACAGGGAGATAACTGTTGTCATACCATTGATGCATCGTGACGAGGAACATCACTCCTGTCTAGGTCCTTAACAGTCACAACACAGGTGTTAGATTGAACCCAAGAAAGGATTAAGGTCCAAGACAATGTACTTGCCTACATCAGTATATTGATAACTCTTGTACATTTTCTTTACGTCTTTCCTCCTGGGGTAGATTTCATACTTTGCTATATATTATCATAGGGGAACCATACCGGTAGATATCATTACAATGCAGCGGTAAAAAGAATTTATCCAATGGCAAATATACAATTTAACATCGAGTCAAATGCTGACTGACGCTTTTCATACCAATTGTTAGTCCATTATTTATACACTAAATTGACGACGGATTTTTCTGTTATTTCACGATCATGACAAGGAGCACACAGCGGGTGTGACCGGTCAACAGGGGATGCTCACTCCTCCATGGCACCTGATCCCACCTCTGATGTCTCGGAGGTCCGTGTTTGAACTGCTCTTGCTTTGTATTGTTTTATGGACTTTGAGATTGAAAACTGTTCGTTATCTCCATATCCTTCTTGCATTAAAATATTTCCTTAAACTAAATTTTAAAAATTGGAAAATAAAATGTAAAGCATAGAAATACGAAAATTAACGAAATCTTGATCTACAAATATACCTGTTAAAAGATTTGTTTTTATTAAAGGACATACAAATCGTAGTTTGAACTTTATTGGGATCTTCCCTGGATGTGTAATACTTTTAATGTATAAATATGGTTTTGCACACCTCTTTGAAAAGAAATTTGGATAAAAATATATCTGGAATTTATGTTTTGTTAATTTTTGTATATTAGTATTTTTCTTTGAATAATGCCCAAAAATTTCCTCATTTGATATATGTTCAAAACTCCTGGTAACGCATGATAATTTTGTGTTGAAAAACATGTAATGGTGCTTAATTTTATGTTTAGAATATCTTTAAAAATTATCAGAAGGTAAGGCACGTCCTTATGAGAGTTCTACATTTACGTTCTTTTAAAAGACATATTTAAAATTAATTTTTTTTTCCCTGTGAATAGAATGAGACCTATACAGTGTATTGATTTTATTTCTTTTCTTTTTTAAACTTTGATTTGATGATTGATATTTGATAGTGTGTACATTCAGGCTGTCTTATCATTGCATCTCTTGGCAGTTTGGAATTTGAATTTAAAGTCCATTGTGTTGGATAGTGCATAACTACCGTTTTTTAGGTCATTGACGGTAGGCAACATTTAACAAACATGGCATCCAGTAAACCAAAATATCCACTGGGCTCTCCCCAAGAGCATATTGAAATGTGTGGATCCCATGATTTACCTATTGATATGATATGTGAGGACTGTGGTGAATTCATTTGTGCCAAGTGTGCTAAAACAGATCATAGAGATCATGAATGGAACACTCTACCCACGGCAGCCACCCAAAGAAGGAGAGGATTGATAAAATTTCTGAGGAAGATCAAGAAAAAGGATCTGCGTAGGATTAATGAGAAGATAGATAAAATCCCACTACAGATAACAGAAAATAAAGAACTGTGTGGTGCTGAGATTAAAAAGCTTCAGAAGTATGTTGATGAGGTAATCGCCAGGATAACAAACATCAAGAAATATATGGAACAGCAATTTAGAGACAATTTGAAGAAAAGCAATGAAAAGTTGGAAGTTACAAAATCTGAGTTAAACAAAAAGAAGAAAGAAATTGCAGAAATAGTTCAGTTCATGGAGGAAAACAGCAGTACCATGTCAGATTACGGTTTGATTGACAACCACAGAGAACTGACAAAAATGATGTCTGGCCTGAATGTTGATATGAAGAATAGTAAACCATCAATGAGATACAGTAAAGGTGAACTCAGTGAAGAGGTACTAGAGAACTTAATTTGAAAGTCTTTTGATTTAGATGATATCATTTTGACTGAAACAAGCTCATTTAAATATGATGAGGAAGGAATACTTCTTTTGAGGGCATTTTGTGAAGATAAGTGTTACATAACAAATTTATTATCAGGTTACATTGAACAAGTAAACAAAAAAGGGGAGAAAAAATATGAAATTGATATCAATCCTTCTGATATATGTGTGACTGATAATGGAGAAGTTTGTTTTTCCGACTTTGATAACAATTCCATCGGTTGTCTGTCACCATCAAGATCTGTGTCTACAGTCATCAGTACAGATCCACTGTTACCAGTAGGAATCTGTCAGTCGGTAGACGGCGGACTTCTGGTCACCCTGAGAGACAGTGAATCAGATCCTTATAAATTAGAGTCAGACAGCAGGCGACTGGTGAGACATATCACAGTGACAGGAGACGTCATCCGTGATTATGAATACCAGAAAGACGGTCACATCAGACTATTTACATTGCCATTTAGAGTCACTCAGAACAGTAACAGTGATATCTGTGTTGTTAACCGAACAAGCAAAACTACGGGTGATTTAGTGATTATGTCGCTCTCCGGTCACATTAAGTCTGTCTTCCTTGGGCAGAACCCGAAAAAGGATTTTTGGCCAGGTAATGTAGTGTGTGACTCTTTCTGCAACATCCTTGTTCCGGACAATAATGGTAATCAGATTCATCTTATGAGTCCTAATGGTGAGTTTTTGAAGTTCTTACTTACCGAAAATGAAGTGTACCATCCATCCAGATTATCGCTGTACAAGTCTACATTGTGGGTGGGATATAGAGAGGGACTCGTCAAAGTGTTTGAGTACAGAATGTAAAACCTGAGAATGAATCTTAGTCCGCATAATGTAGAGTGTGACTCCCTCTGTAACTTCCTTGTTATACTGACCCAGGTAACAACCAGATCCATCTTCTGACGGGGAGTTCTTGAAGTTCTTTTTCAATGACGTTTCTCTTTACTAGTTTATATTGTAATTGGAATACATTAAAGGATTTTTGTGTTTCGATACTGAGTGAAAAATTCAATACTTATTACATAAATGGTATTGAAAAATTTAAATAAAAAAAGCATGTTGATCATATTTTAATACTAAAAAGTCATTGGAAGTAAAATATTTGAATAGTAGAATATAGCAGAATATATTGTGTTTCAATATTGAGTGTAAAATGTAATGCATGTGTATATTACAGAAATGTTATTGAAAGTAAGGACATATGTGGTGACCATGTATGAATAAGCCACTAAAAGTAGAATATTTATATTTTGTTTTATCAAACTTACGATCAATCATCCCACAAGTAAAAAGGATGAGATATGGTATTTATTATTTTTTGCATATGATAGCAGTTTTTGCTAAAAAGGTTGATAAATATAATGTTTGATTTATGATTATTATCCGAATCTCAGAAATATAATGACAACTTAGAGATATTACAAACCAAATAAGTAATAAATAATTATGTATCTTCATGCGAAAATGATATGGCATATATAATAGTACCAACCGCTTTTATCTGGTGCTTTTGTTTCAGAATGGTTATGCATCAATAATATTACTGAAGATCTATATAATAATAAATAAATTCTAATGTAATGGATGTTGTGTGTTTGTATGTTGCTTAACGATCCTCTCGAGAAGTTTTCACTCATATGCAAGCGCCACCAGCTGCCGGTGGACAAATGCAAATCTTTTGTCCCAAACTCGGCACTTAAGGCCATTGAGCAGTGATGGATCTTTTTGTGTGTCAGCACCTTCTGCGATATGGAACTTCGGTTTATACGGTCTCAACTGAAGGACCGGTCTCCATGTTACATGGAGATTCGAACCCGCGACGTAAGGATCAGCATCTTACTTCGCGACTATAGAGCAGACGCCCTTACCACACGGTTGTCATTTTAAGGTTATTTTCCAGCTGGTGTCAGAAAAAGAAACTTCCATACTTATACACCTCTTTGAGTTTACCCTGGAAAAATAATTTGAAAAAAAAAAATCAAAATAAAGTTTTTTATTTCAAGTTTAACGTTTTTGATCCCCGCTTTTAAAATTGGCGCGAAAAAGGGCGCTTGCTTAGAAAATTAGATCTTATAAAAATATTTGGTTTTTCTATGAATGAAGTTTAAACTTCTCATAAAAAGTAGGGTTGATTAATTAGTAAAAATAAGTACTAAATTAAATTGCTTCTGACCTATGATACCAGGGAAACAAAAAGTTGTTAGCTCTAAACCTTTAAAATGTCGTTTGCTAGTGTCAACAAAACCTTAACAAAACGATGGTTGTAGCATAAAAAAATTTATCAACTATGAAAAAAGTGCTCGTTTTACCAAAAATTGGCATATGTAGTATCGTTTTCCCCTCTCTAAATAAAAAATTAAAAATATTTAATTGAAACAAACCGAATCTACAAATGATAAAAATGCTATATACTATGTCATAGTCACGAAGTTTAACCACTAAATAAAAGCATGAAGAAAGGACATCTGAATTATATTTATCAGGATAAATATGCAGACATATTAGCAACAACTCTTATGGTTCCATAATGGCATATAGTAAACATAGGAACATAGAAGAACTGGTTATTAGATCAAAACTCAAATTAAATAAAATGCAGTGAAATTGAATGATGTGTTCACTAGGTGGGTCCCTCATCTACTCATGAGGCGGGCCTAACCATGTATTACGTACCTTAAATTCAAAGACAGGTTTATTCTAATTAGCTAAAGGCATAAGATTGAGACATCGTCATTGTTTTATGGAGAGCTAATGCCCTGTAATCACATCTGGACGTCATTTTGTTTCCAATAAATGCTTGAAAATCACAGTAGAACAATGTCGGCCGTTCTGATAAAAACTGATTTTGATGAAATTGTATTTTATTTATAATACTTGATTAACAATAAAAATATATTTGAATCATCTTATTTAAAAAAATCTTTTCAGTCGGTGCGATTAAATTGGGTCGGTACAAAGGTATTTTTTATTTTGGACCAATGAAAACAAATTATACTAATTTTTTTTTAGTATTTCTAGGTATCAATTTTTGTAAACAAAATCTGTGTAAAAACTACAACATATAATGTTAGTTTCATCCCCGACTTTCAATATGGGACTATTTGTCTTAACATTTGCTCCATTTGTAGGGCAAAAGACGAGAAACTAAAATTGGAAATCACCATTCTCCTCAAACAAGTTTTGTGTTTTGTTAGTAGCATGACGGATAAGGACACTGTAGACATTCATGGACAACATTCTCCTTTTCAAAAAGAGCTCCTCTTTCCTGTTTTGTTATTTAATTTTAAGGACAGAAGATGATCAGGACCATCTAGATATGGACATCTTTTTGAAGAAGTTCAACCAAAGGTGGGGACAGACTAGATATTGATATTTTTCTCTAACTGAATTTTATTTTTTACATGTTTGAGATGAGGACCGTCTACATAGACATTATCCTGCTCCTCATTGTTTTATTTTGTTTTCTATTTGCAGGACATTATTCTGCCCCTCATTGTTTTGTTTTCTGTTTTGGGGGACATTATTCAACTCCTCATTATTTTGTTATCTGTTTATAGGACATTATCCTACCGGTAGCTGCTCCTCATTGTTTTGTTTTATGTTTGTAGGACTGGGGATAAGGACAGACTTGACATGGACACTATCCTGCTCCTCATCATTTTGTTTTCTGTATGTGCTCCTCATTGTTTTGTTTTTGTTTTCTGTTTGTAGGACAGGTGATGAGGATCGGTTAGACATGGATATTATCCTGCTCCTCAGTCAGAGGTCAGTGTATGTAGCCTGGTATGATGACGAGGAGGAACAGATCGTCCAGTACCAGAGAATATTCCTCGAAGATATCGTCAAAATGGAAATAGGTCATTCAATACATTAAAATATATAGCACACAGGCAAAAATTTTAATATAATCATTAATAATATCATGACAGATGAGGACCATTAAGACATTCATGCACAACACTCTCCTTTTCATCAAATCCTCTTCTTTACTGTTTTGTTTTTTAATTTTATGGACAGGAGATGAGAATTGTCTAGATATGGACAATGTCCTGCTCCTCATTGTTTTGTGTTCTGTTTGTAAGACATTATCCTGTTCGTCATTTTATTTTTGTAGGACAGGAGATGAGGACAGATTAGATATGGACATTATCTTGCTCCTCATTGTTTTGTTTTTCTGTTTGTAGGTCAGTAGATGAGGACTGTCTAGACAAAGACATTATTGTGCTCTTAATTGTTTTGTTTTCTGTTTGTAGGTCAGTAGATGAGGACTGTCTAGACACAGACATTATTCTGCTCCTAATTGATTTGTTTTCTGTGTGTAAGACAAGAGATGGGTACCATCTGGACATGGAGGACATGCATTATTCTGTTCCTCATTGTTTTGTTTTCTGTTTGCAGGACAGGAGATGAGGACTCTCTGTACACAGGAATTATCCTGCTCCTCATGGTTTTATTTTCTGTTTGTAGGACATTATCCTGCTCCACATTGTTTTGTTTTCTGTTTGTAAGACATTATCCTGTTCCTCATTTTATTTTTGTAGGACAGGATATGAGGACTGTCTAGATATGGACACTATCCAGCTCCTCATTGTTTTGTTTTCTGTTTGTAGAACAGGACATTATCCTTCTCATTGTTTTGTTTTCTGAATGTAGGACAGGTGATGAGGACAGATTAGACATGGATATTATCCTGCTCCTCAGTCAGAGGTCAGTGTATGTAGCCTGGTATGATGACGAGGAGGAACAGATCGTCCAGTACCAGAGAATATTCCTCGAGGACATCGTCAAATACTGTCTGTCAATACATTAAAATATATAGCACACTGGCAAAGTATTTCATATGAATAAAAAGGCACAAGTTGATTGATTGTATATTTTTTTTACATCCTATTTGTAATTGTTTTAAAGCAAGTTAATTGATTTGATATACATTTTGCATTATTGATGCCAAGAATGATATACTGTAAATCACTTTTTATTCGCGAGAACCTCGCGTATAATAGAATTCCTTAAGATTATATAGAGCAATGACCACAATTTGTGAAAATTTTGTCTCGCTACTAAAGAATCAATGACTATTTCGCGAAAATAAGGTGTCGCAAAAATCAAGTGATCTACAGTAGTCTTATGAAAAACACATACATGTACATAAATATTCTTTGAAAAATATAAGTGTTTTATCATTTTAGAATTTTATGACTGTTACTATATTATGATTAATGTAATTTTTCAGCCAAACACAATAGGTGCTGAGCCTTCCATTTTCAAGTCAAAGTTTGTGTGTTTGAGAATTCATTACCAGCACTATGCTGAGGAGGGCTTCTTCCACACGTTCAGGATTCCTCGTACTAGACTCTTCAACAACATGATCATTGCTGTAAAAAAATACAGAAGATGCCAAAGGTACACATAATTATGATGATAGAGAAGGCATAAAGAAATTTGTAACTGATGAGGCCAAGAGATTTTAAATTTGAAGTGTGGTTTGTGCAATCATTTATCATAGTAACTGTAATCGATTGTAGAAAGTCTGAAGGCAATACATCAGGCCTTTGCTGCTGCCCAGGAAATTCTGTCCCTAAAACTGGAGCTGGAAACCAAAACCAAGTTGAATAGGTCTGTAAAACGGATACCAGCTTATGTGTACTTTTTATTCACCTTCTGTTTATTTTGAAATACACTTTTAAAGAATAAAATATTATTCATAAGAGATGTAAGATTTTAGCAAAATTTGGTGATGTATAGAAAACCTTGATAAAGTGGACTCTTCAATGATTGAGATGATACCATATACAGTCCCTGAAACGTTCTACTTTCCCATTTTTCCGTTCGCTCACCGTTCGTTCACCGTTCGTTCAGCGTGCGTTCACCGTTCGCTCTTCGTTCACAGTATTGCGTTCACCGTTCACAAAACGTTCACCGTTCGCTCTTCGTTCCGTTTACTTTGCATTCACCTTGCGTTCACCGTTCACTTATCGTTCAGTCTTTATTGTCATTCGGAACTCCGAAGTGAAAGGACTTATCTTTTTGATGGTAAGGATTTACATGTTTTTTAATTAAATAACTTAGATATCGTGTTTGAAGAATAATTATTTCATTGCAAAAATTATCTATATATTATTAATCATCAAAAATTATCTTTATATTTCTATTATTATAACTAAGCTGTTACTTTTTTCATGAATTTTCCCTGGAAAATAATTAATACATGAAGTACCTACATGTATGTAGAACGATGCTAAAATATCAAATTAAAAAAAGGGCAATGTACAAATGCTTCACGCACGGCATCAATTTGATGTTATTTTAAAGAGGACAAATTATTATTGGATGTATAATAATTAATCCAAGTCTTTTACAGGACAAGAATACATGAAAAAATTATTTCTACAGTAACACGTATTTAAACTACATGTAGGTTTGAGAATTATGAACAGTACTGCAAATATTCAGTTAATTAAATATCTTTAGAGCTAATTCAATTAAAATTTAAATTAAATTAATTGAAATAGCCTATTATTAGAGAAGAAAAATTCCTTCCTTCGCCCTACCTAAAAATATGTTTAAAAATGTTTTTTTGCTATTCAGTACAATTAAGACCCCCCCCCCCCCCCCCCCCCCCCCACCCCACCCCGGTGCCTTTTCTCCCTAAATAGAATTCTTATTGAGTTTTTTCAGTATATTTTAATTAATATTTAATTTTTATTGTAACACAAGAAAATTAGTCTTAAAACCAATTAACATCAAACAGTCATTAAACAATAATATTTTAGTATAAACTTGTGCCGACAGTAGTATTTTAAATTGGCAGGGAATATGTTTCACATTCAATTTAAAACTTACTCCTTCTAAGTATATATTCGAATTATTTTTTTTTTATTCCAGGAATGCAAAAATCAGATCTAGAAATGATAGGGAAAATATTAAAATTTCTTGGAATATTAAGTGACTCTTTGCCTTCGGTATGTTCGGTGAAACGCGATTTCCACACCTCCACTGTGTCGAATTATTTTGATTGACAGCACAAGCACGCTACTACAAATGTAGCACGGACTTCCTGTGAACTTGATGATGGAAAATAGCCAATGATTACTGTCAAATGGATTTGTTAATCTAAAAAAAGATTACTTTTATTGCTTGGAATATTTAGGAAAAATAATTAGAATTTTTATTTGATACAACATATATCTGAGAATCGATGGGGTTATCTCTCTCTCTCTCTCTCTCTCTCTCTCTCTCTCGCGTACATTTCTCTGTTCAATAAAAACTATGACAACACATTACTTATTTAGTTTTGAATATCTAATCTACACATGTTTTACAAATAATTTGAATGCCTCTTTCCAACATCTTGACCGAGTATAATCACGGCCGGGAAATGTCTACAGATACATGAAGAAGTTAGCTAAAATAATCGTCATAAAAGAATAAAAAGGCACATAAATATAGAATATTTTGCAGTAGAATTTAAATAAAAAGATACTTTTTATGCAGTACGATAACAGTCAATGTCAACAGATAATTGTGAATTTAAAAAAAAAAATCTGTTATTTTACTCAGAATCGCTTTGGCACGGAAATACATACATGTACATGTACGCTTGTTTCAACCCCGTACAATGTAATTAATTCATTCTATAAGTAGTAGTTTTATCTTCAGAAGTCAGAAGTGCAGAAAAAATGTTTTTATTTATTTATTTATTTATTTATTTTTTATTTATTTATTTATCTATTGTTTATCTATGTAGTAGTTTTATCTTCTAAAGTCCACATTATTTTATTAGTTAAAAGAATAAGCATAATTATTTACTATATAAGATTAATTTATTTTCTAACTACATGCGGTAACAAATACACGTTTGACAGCGATTAAAATCATGTTATTAAAATATCGATTTAAACATACGTATGTGTAGATTTTTTTTTTATTATCTATTTATCTATTTATTTCTCTTTTATTTCTCTACTGTTTATTTATATATATTTTTGACATTTGAATTATAGAATAAAAGAATAATTTCAATACAAGGAAAAGACCGAAGGCATTCCGAATGAATCGTTCATCTTGCGTTCACCGTTCGTTCACCGTTCACTTTGCGCTCGCGTTCGTGCTCCGTTCGCGTTCTGCGTTCACTCACCGTTCACCGTTCACACATCGTTCACCAAGTTGCGTTCACCGTTCGCACATCGTTCACTCACCGTTCGCTCTGCGTTCGTTCACCGTTCGTTCACCGTTCAGGTGGGAAAGTAGAACGTTTCAGGGACTGTAAGCTTAATTTTTAGCAAGGATTTAATTTTGGCATTTTTAGCGAGAGTTCTGAGATTGCTAAAATTGAATAAGCCTAAAATCTAATTGCGTTTCATTTGCAATTATTATAGCTTCTTTAGAGAGCATTTTAAAATTGTTAAAGTTTACATTTCGCCAAAAATAAAATACTAATTCTTAAGGACACATTGCTAAATTTGCATCTGGCTAAAATTTCCACTTTTACATTATTTTATGGATGTATTTATATTAGACAGACATCAAAAGGGAATTCAGATCATCCTTTAATATTTATGCATGGGTATTGTAATTGTTTCTCACATTTCTCTAAATAGAACATCTTTTTTTTTTTGCAGGAGGAAAACAAAACCACATCCTGACATTCAGAATATTTATATAGAACAACAGGAGAAAACCCTGAGTAACTTACACGTACCACGAGATGTCTCTGCTGGGGAATTAACTAAACTATCAGGGTCAAACACACCCAGGTCAAGGTCAAGAAATAGTCCAAGGTCAGCTAGTCCTGTGATGTCATCACCGGTCAGCAGTCCTAGTCAGCAAAGGAAGAATCTCTTCCCGAACTTCGCAAACATCACAAAAAATCTCAGTTCTGGGATAAAGCTCCCAAAATTTAATCTGCCAAAATTAGACACAAAAACGGACACCCAGGAGGATGCTGGGAAGGCTGAGGATAAAGTGGAACATAAAAACAGGAGTGACAACTCTGGACGTCGGTCTAGACTCAACTCGCACGGAAGCCGAGACGACAGCGAGATTGACATTAAGGACAGAAGTTCGCGAGATTTTGACGACATGGTTCTAGCTTCCTGCGGAATTTTAGAGACCCACAATATCTTAAATGCAGACCTTCCACTAGAAGAAAATGTTAACTCTGAACAAAATGTAAATTCTGAGGATGAGCAGCTGGTTAAAGATGACTTAGAGGAAGAGAAAGCTGCCTTGAGTAAGGAGTCTGAGAAAATCAGTCAAATTCCAAAAATAAAAATTATAACGCCGAATACCACTACGAGAAAAATGCGGAGAATTATTGACGCCATTGAACAGGAGCTACAGGCCAAGATAGGAGACAGGGAGTGCGTCACACAGTTTATATTCTTATGAAATTAGGGCACTGCTTTATTAGTTGAAACACCTTTAGTATAGTGGCATTTATGAATCCATGTAAACATGTACGGTCATATCAGGATTTTACCTAATTTTTTTTTTATTTAATTGCTTTTTTTTGTGCAGTCTGTGATACTAAAAATTAACAGATGATTTGAATTAATTAATTAATGCATGTTATTTCACACTTTTGAATACAAATTAAAATTTGTTAAATGAATGGGATATTTTTTGACAGTCCCTTTATAGGCTAAACATTGAACAAAATTTATTGTAGAATTTTATTTGATTAGTTCTATATAGGAACTAAATTTCTAGGGAATTTAAATGTGTAATTTTCCATGTAATTCGACGTACTTGGCCAACGAAGTTGTAAGATTCACAACGAAATTTACTTCTCTTTGGTTTTCCATCTGGCTACATGAGAATACATTTAAGTATGCTAATTTACAAATAAAAATTCCATATTATATGTTATAATTTATTGCTTGATAACAAAGTCATGTAAAATTTATTTTAATTTTAATGGCCAATGCATTTCTATATAAGCATTAAGTAATACTCTTATCTTGTGCAATATATTTAAAAGCAATTTACATGTACTAGTAAGCTAGCCTATTTAGTTTTCAATGACTAATACTAAAGTAGAAATAAATTTCGTGCAAGATTAAGGTAAATTAGATTGGTATATAAGGTATTTTTTCATTATGATAATAATACCGTATATACTCGCCTATAAGTCGGTTGTATTTTATAAGCTTATATATCATAGGACTGACCTCATATAATACCATTCATTTCATAGCTCGCCTATAAGTCGAACATAGAGTTTTGGACCAGAAATTAACTCCCAAAAATCCGACTTATAGGCGAGTATATACGGTAAATACACTTGAATTGACAATGTCTGTAGTTTGTATTTTGTTACCTACACGTAGAAATAAGATGGTTTAATAAGAGTTATTTTAATAATTCTCAATAATATCTCTTTTATTTTGCACTACTTGTGATTGCATGAAAGCATGACACATTTTTAAAAATACATGTACATATAAATTCAAAATATTGTGACATTTAAAGGTATCAAAATATTATTGGCATTAATTTTCGTAGATATTTCAGCAGTTACACCATGTACACATAAAAGGCTTAAGATGTGAAGCAGATTTTTACCAGATGGGGAATTATACATGTTTACATAATAAATATAGGGAAACTTTTTAAAAAAGAAATTAACAAATAGAATGTCTTGATTAAAATTTCCAAGTTGTCTTTGGAGAATTTTTTTTTAAAGGAGCCAAACTTTGACAAAGCAAATTTAAAATTTTGAAAAACAAATTTTTAAGTGTATGTGATTTTTTAAAAATCTTTTCATATATACAGAGATTTCAATTGAGTCTTTGTTGTTATATATTGAAGATTTTTCTCTATATTTCAGAACTAATTAAATAATGTAAGCAAAAGAAAGTCATAGATTTTAATCTTATTTATTAAGATTATCAGGAACCTAATTTAACTCAGGTTACCGGTTACTACAAATTTGCATTCTAGAATATTCTTTATTGACAAGTTTTACATTATAAAGTGCATAATTCCCACTGATTAATGAGAATTGTTGAAAAGCTAATTAATGCTTCATGTATGTTTTATTCTTTTTAGGTCACCTGAGTTACTCAGGTGACCTATTGCTATCCGTTTTCGTCCGTTGTCGTGTGTCGTGTGTTAACATTTGAACATTTTCAGCTTCTTCTCTGAAACCACTGAACCAATTTCAACCAAATTTGGTATACAGCATCTATGGGTGAAGGGGAACAAAAATTGTGAATTTTATGGTCCCCGCCCCCCTGGGGCCTGAGGGGTAGGGCCAAAACCACTAAAATTATTGCAATCTTTAAAAATCTTCTTCTTTACTCCTGGACATCAAGCAGGCAAACTGTTGGCATGAATGTAATGAGCATTGAGTCCTCTACCAAAATTTTGACATTCATGGCCCCAGGGTCAGGGGTTCTAGTGCTAGGGCGGGGCTATATAGATTATATAGTGAAAATGCATTAATTCTTTGAAAATCTTCTTCTCTGCTCCTGGGTATTAAATAGACTAACCAAGCACATAGTTATGATAAGCAAGAGTGCCTCTACCGAAATTGTGAATTTTATGACCCCAGGGTCAGGGGTTCTGGTGTTAGGGCAGGGCTCTATTGGTTATATAGTGAAAATGCATTTATTCTTTGAAAATCTTCTTCTCTACTTCTGGGTATTAAATAAACTAACTAAGTACATAGTTATGTTGATCAAGAGTGCCTTTTTCAGAATTGTGAATTTTGTGGCCCCAGGGTCAGGGGTTCTGGTGTTAGGGTGGGGCCCTATTGATTATATAGTGAAAATGCATTAATTCTTTGAAAATCTTCTTCTCTGCTCCTGGGTATTAAATAAACTACCCAAGCACATAGTTATGATGAGCAAGAGTGCCTCTTCCAAAATTGTGAATTTTATGACCCCAGGATCAGGGGTTCTGGTGTTAGGGCGGGGCTCTATTGGTTATATAGTGAAAATGCATTTATTCTTTGAAAATCTTTCCTTTGCTCCTGGGTTTTATGCCAATGATCCAAGTATATATATTTATGCTGAAGAAAGGTGCATCTAGCAAAATGTTTTTTATGCCCCCCCCCCCCCTTGGTCGGGGGTGAGGGGGGTGGGGAAGGGTACAAAGTCTGAAAATAAATTAATGCTTTGAAATCTGCTCTTTGGTATTAATCAACCATTTTATGATAAAATTTGCACAATTTTGAAATATGTGGCCCCAGGTTTAGTGGTTCCTTTGGGATGAGGTGCACAACTGGTTATAAAGTGGAAGTGCATTTTCTCTTATGTTACTCTGATCTTCCTCTGGATATTACGCAAATAGAGTAAGCATGCTAAGTCTTTAATTATGATAAGCAATGGTGCCTCTTTCAAAATTGTGAATTGCGAATTTCATGGCCTCTGGTTTAAAACCAAATTTAATTGTTTGAAAGTTGTTGCACAATACTCAAGTGACCTATAAGGCCCGTGGGCCTCTTGTTTTGTTTTATTTTTGTGATATCACTATGTTATCTGCCACATTCCTCATGTTTGACTGTAAATACATTATAATGGTGATTGTGATTTCATTGTAATCATATAAATATTTGAAATGTTGAATTGAAGGAATATGTCTATGATCATTTTGACAAAATTTTGTCACACCATTTTAATCCAGATTCAGTATTTTCTTTCATCCACCAATACTCATGTGCAACTACTTAGCTTTTTGGTGCTTTAAATGCATTCTCAATAAAGGGATACATGAAAACAAAGAAAATTTTTTAGGAAAATTGCAGCATAGTTACATGTAAAATATATTTATTTTTATTTCTTTCATATATTTTGTATGCAGGATATCTTAATTTTTTATTTCATTTTCAGCAACATGATATACAGCTGAGTATTGAGAAAATTCCAAAATGGTTATTTAATACTGTACATCACTAAATTTTCGCGACACCTAGCTTATTTTCGCGAGATAGTCATTGACTCTTTATAAGCGAGACAAAATTTTCACGAATTGTGGTCATTGCTCTATATAATCTTAAGGAATTCTATTATACGCGAGAATCAAATTTTTGTGAGCATACCGGTTCGCGTAATTACGCGAAAATAAAGTTCTCACGAATAAAAAGTGATTTACAGTAAATGGGGGTTACATTAAAAAATGAATAAATAAATAGTAATATACTTGTTAAAGAATTTTTTTAAGTAGTTCGAACTTGATTGCCTTCTTCCCTAGAGTTGAGGAGTTCCACTACATGAATGACCTGTGTGTAATACTTTTAATGTCTAAAAAAAATGAATGGTTTTGTACACCTCTTTGAAAGCAAGTCTGGATAAAAAAATATCTGGAATTTATGTTTTGTAATTTTTGTACATTTTTCTTTGAATAATGCAAAAAAAAAATTCTCATTTGATATTCTGTATGTTCATAACCCCTGTTAACACATGCTGATTTTTTGTCGAAAAACATGAAAACATGTAATGGTGCTAAAAATTTATATTTAGAATATCTTTAAAAATTATCAGAAGATAAGGTACGTTGCGTATGTCCTTATGAGAGTCCTACAGGTGCATCTTTACATATTAATGATTTATGTCCCTGTGAATTGACTGAGACTACTACAATGTATTGATTTTCTTTCAGTTTTTTTTTTAAAAACTTTGTTTTGATGATCGATATTTGATAGTGTGGACTTTCAAGCTGTCTTATCATTGCATGACTTGTCTGTTTGGAATTTAAAGTCCATTGTTCTTGATAGTACATGACTACCGGTTTTTGGTAGGCAACAATTACTCAGCAAATATGGCTGCCAGTAAACCTAAATATCCACTGGGTTCTCCTCAAGAGCATATTGAAATGTGTAAAACCCATGATTTACCTATTGATATGTTATGTGAGGACTGTGATGAATTTATTTGTGCCAAGTGTGCCAAGACAGATCATAAGGAACATGATTGGAACACTCTACCCACGGCAGCTACCCAAAGGAGGAGAGATTTACTTTCATTTCTGAAGAAGATCAAGGAAGAAGATCTGCCAGGGATTGATGAGAAATTAAGGAAGATTCCACAACAGCTCACAAAAAATAAAGAACTGTGTGAAGCTGATATTAAAAAGCTCCAGAATCATTATGATGAGATAATAACCAGAATGTCAGAAATCAGAGAAAAAAATGAACAAAAATTGAGAGACAATTTGAAAGAACGGAATGAAAAGTTGGATGTTGCTAATTCTGAGATAAACAGGAAGAAGAAAGAAATTGCAGAAATAGTTCAGTTCATGGAGGAAAACAACAGCACCATGTCAGATTACGGTTTCATTGACAACCACAGAGAACTGACAAAAATGCTTTCTGGCCTGGATGTTGATATTAAGTGTAATACACCGTCAATGAGATATAGTAAAGGAGACATAAGTGAAGAGGAACTGGAGAAATTAGTTGGAAAATCTTTTGATTTAGATGACATCAGTTTGACTGAAACAAGCTCATTTGAGAAAGCAGTATCTTTGTTGAGGGCGTTATGTGAAGATAAATGTTACATTAAACAAATAATGTCAGATTGAACTAGTAAATGAAAAAGGCGAGAGAAAACATAAATATGATATCACTGCTAATGACGTGTGTGTGACCGATACTGGTGAAGTTTATTTCACTGATTCTAGTAACAGTTCTATCAGCTGTCTGTCACCATCAGGATCTGTGTCTAAAATCATCAGTACAGATCCACTGGTACCAGGAGGAATCTGTCAGTCAGTGGACGGTGGACTACTGGTCACCATGATGGATGAGGAATCAGAAGATTACGAATTAGACTCACACAGCAGACGTCTGGTGAGACACATCACAATGACAGGTGATGTCATCCATGAGTATGAGTACCAGGAGGACGGTCAGACTAGACTGTTTACAGTACCATTTAGAATCACACAGAACAGTTATAGTACTATCTGTGTTATGAACAGTACGAGTCTCAAAACTGGCCATCTAGTGATTATCTCTCCTTCTGGTCGTTTGAAGTGTTTCTACCAAGGACAGAACCTGCCAAAGGCCTTTTGGCCAGCTGATGTAGTATGTGACTCCCTCTGTAACATCCTTGTTATTGACATGAACAATATACAGATCCATCTGCTGAGTCCTAGTGGTGAATTTTTGAAGTTCTTACTGACAGACAATGAAGTGTACCATCCAACTAGATTATCACTATGCAAGTCTACATTGTGGGTGGGATATATAGAAGGACTTGTCAAAGTGTTTCAGTACTGAACGTAAAATACAGTGTATATATTTGAGCTTTGGACCAGATATCTTAGTGTGTGACTCTCTCCAACATCCTCATTACAGACTCATTTATCAACCAGATCCACCTGCTGAGCCCTGACGGAGATTTCTTGAAGTTTTTACTGACCGAAAATGAAGGTGAACCTTCCTTTTTCACGTACTAATTTAGACTGTGGTAAGGATACAATAAAGGGCTTGTCACTTGTTTCAGTGAAAAGTTTAAATTTATGTATTATTGGAAATAAAGACAGATGTGTTGATCATGTTCAGTAAGAACATGAAGTGTAGAATACTAGTATTTATTTTTTTGTTTTATATCAAATTTCAATTACCTAAAAGTAGTAATAATAAATATTGTACTTATCATTTTAACATAACTGTTTTGTTGAAAAGGTTAAAAAATATATATAATGTATGAATGTATTAGATATTTGAATCCCTTAAATATATTATTACATTGATACAACTGGGATTTTTAGATATTTTACCCCTCTCACGATCGAGTGAAATGTCGTATAGCGATTCATTAAGCTGGGTGGTAATTTTGGTAAAAGCCTGCAAAAATTTGAATCGCTAAAATATTCTGTTTTCTTCCTATTGTTCTTTTACAAAGAGGTGGAACTTTGTGTCTGCTAAAAAAATTACGTCAAAATTATTGGCATACCATTAGCCTAACAAAACGCCAAATTTTACATCAACGAAGAAAACTCACTGCACGGTAAAATAAATATTCAATTACAAAACGTTGATTTTTCTGTTTTATTACATTTTCTTTGAATTTACATTGCCTCTGTTTTTTCTTAACACAGTATCATAGGCTGTGACGTATTAAAAAACAATGTAATGTGGATTTTAGCAATAAATTGGGGGATAAATTGGCAGTTGTAGTGTTTTCAGGAAGATTTAGTCACTATGTCTATCTTATGACTAGCCAGATATTGACCTCCTTTCACTTTGTGACAGAATTTCACTTTGGTATCCTTTCACAATCTGACAGAATATCATTTTTATTTAACACATAAATCACAATGTTTTAATGTTACAAATGTAATAAATAATGGTACCAATAGGTTTTATCTGGTGCTTTTTTAGATTAGTATTTTGCATCAATAATATATATGCATACTTTTATTATTATAAACAAATCTTAATTGTTTGAATTTGTGTTGGAACGTCTGCAGATTTGTTTTAGACCGTTTGAAGTAGATCTATTGAATTAATACAGATATGGTTTGTAATTTCATTCTTTTGGTTGACTAATGTACATGTACGAGGGTTGTTTGAAAAGTTCGCAGACACATTTGTAATTCCTATGTTTTGTTTATTAGTATGTAAAAAATCAGGTCCATTTATTAAAATTTTGAAAATTCACAAAGATTTTTACTATACAGTTATAGGATTCACGGAGCAATCACTTGACGTTAAGTGACGTGATAATCAGATTTCAAACCCGTTAAGTTTTTCATAGTTCTAAATATCTTTCAATCTTTAGCCTTTTTTTCTTTTTTTAACATAAAATTTGTATATCCATATCAAAACATGTTACATTTCTTTTACAATGTATTTTGTGCTGATTAGGATATTAGTGAGATCTTAAAATATATGTCAGCACTGGTCAGCGATCACGTATGAAAACAATGCAAAAATCCATAGGCGCAATGTCCATGCGATAAGTGGGGTATTGAGATATCGCAGGAGTTTATCATTGAAAATGTTAACCCTTATAAAACTACCACTTTTTGAATACCTATGTATTTTGTACATGTAAGCAAATTTCAGCAGCATCTAGAAGAATTTTAGTCTGTTTTTAGACGTTTTCCTGTCTGCACACATAATTTTTAGTAGCTCGGTGCTCCAGGACGTTCAATGACGCTCACATTATTGGCTTTCTTTTTACGCATTTATTATTTATAAATCGCTATAAAACAGCCATATACTCTCCAATTTCAAAATTTTGCCAAGTGACGTTTCATGAATACTGTATCGACAGGTAAAATATCATTAATCTTTTTGCGCTCAAACTGTGCAACTTTTAATATCAATAAAACATCATTGTAATGTAAACGTGCGAAAACGAAGCATGCTCCGTGAAGCATGTTTCATCAAAATAAAATAGCTGTATATTTTTTAAGGACCACCGGAAAATACCAAATCTTCCTATATTTATTGGAAAATAGGTAAAGTTTTTATCCGGAGAGTTTAATCGGTTTCATTGAAATAGCGCGCCCACGTACATTATATTGTTCTAAATATTGATTAAAAAAGGAACTACATGCGTATGTGTCACAGCCGAGATATATCTACTCCATGACTTGAATAAACAACAATATTTACATTTGCAAATGTTTTCCTTTATATAACACTACTGAAGGCAAGCGTTTTTATAACTGTGCAAATACAGGTATGGGGTCAAGAGGTCATAGATGTGCGTTTGGATAAACGTTCGACGTAATTTCTCTGTGACGTCATAAAGGGTCGACGCGCGTTTAGTGAATTACATACATGCCGTTGGGTTTGAAAAATTAACGCATTTCACACGTTAAAAGTAACAATCAGGCAAATATAAAGTATGAATAAGTCACAAATGTAGATATAAGTAATAAGGTCTCATTTTTTGAGTTTTATTGAGATGTAAAACGGGTTGGCACATGATCAAATCTTCCATAAAGCCCTTCGGGCTTTATGGGATTTGATCACGTGACCAACCCGTTTTACATCTCAATAAAACTCAAAAAATGATACCTTATTTCTTAAATAACACGGCTTGCGGGTTCTTTTGTATTTCTATTTCAATTACTTTTGATGATGAATATAACAAGAATAATTAGTAAGAACAAGGTGACCTGTAAAATAAATGAATACACTCATACACTAACACTCACACATTTAATTATTTCAGAATATTTTAACTGTTTCAATATTATTCTCTTTAATTAGATAATTAATTACTATATAATATATTCAGAGCAACGGTGGTAAATTAATTCTTGCCGACTAGACAGGTATTAATTTGTCTTCATTATTAATGAATATACTTTACGGATAAGGATATAAAATCATCCTTCCTCCTGACTGTCTTAGAGTGGAGTGAATTATTACGGGTGTTTGGCGCCAAGCATGCGTATTTGGCGCCAGACTAGTAATACCACTCACACACTTCTCTCACTAAAATATCAACCAATCATACACCTTCAATCAGCACCCATTCTGACACAAACACCTTTGACCTTTCACACTCCCAAACCAACCAATATGCATTCAACCCCATGAATATGAATGAGCGACTTCATGAATGAACTAAACTTGCTTAACACGTAGTAAATTCCAGAGGACTGTTATTTACTATACTGTATAGGTAAAAATGATGATGATGATGATGGTAATGAAATGATTAGTATATAAGGTCACAAATCATTAATACATAGATTATATAGTATTTATTATAATATTAATTTATTCACCCTGTGACATATGTTTATCCATTAAATGATTTTTGTCGCTGTGATCTATTTGATGTTTATGCAGTGCATATTTAAGCATTGAATTCATATTTTGGGATGTCTTCGGTCCTATAACACACCTGGCCGTGCCGACAAATTGAATACCGCGCGTTAAAAATATGTATTCTATGCTTATATTTACATTCTCTAATTTTCCTTCTTCATAATTGCTTATTTCGTTAATCTTTAATGTGAATTTAACGCCTTTTAAAACTGCCGTTGTTGATAGATGTAAGAGCCGTTTGCGACGTCAACTTACGTTAAATGACGTTGCAAAGTTAAATTACGCAAGCAAACATTGCGAGGGAAAAAGTGACAAATTAATTCTTAACGTACATTACGTGAATTTTTACGTTAATTTTTAAAGGTTATAGTTTTTCATTAAATTGAATTAAAACATTTTTCATGTTGGTGTTCCTAGAGTATTGAAAATGTATCAAGTTCCTACTGTGTGTTCGTACGCGCAGTGACAAGGTTTCGCGTGTGTTATAGAAATTTGAACGTCGTGGATTTCTAATGGATTTCATAAGGAAAATTACACTGAATGTAAATATTAACTCTTTACAACTAACTGAACTGTGACACAACATACACTTAATGTATACATCATAGAAATATGACGGTACTTTTCCCTGCAAGCCCTTTATAGCGATGTACATGTCTCCCTTCAAATTTAGCGTAAATAATTATGACGTAATATTTTAAAAAGATTATTACTTTTCTTATTTTATGAGATTTTAGCAAGCTTAAAAAAGAAATAATGGAATTGACATTGAATTAAAGATTTAATTACTTTTGCAAGTGCTCAAAAAATGTGTGATTGCGTGGAAACGGTATATGCGTGATTTTGCGTTAGAAATAGGAAATTAAAATGCGTTAAAATGTGTGACTGCGAGAAGGTGGTTAATGTTCTTCCTGGTTTTATTGTTCTGGCAATTTAAAGCTACCTTGTCTTTTGATGATAATTTGATAGTATCCACCTTCAAGCTGTCTTACCATTGCATGTCATCAATTTGAAAATTAGTTTAAAGTCCAATGTGCTTAATAGTGCACAGCTATTGTTTCCAGGCTATATCAGGTAGGCAACATTCAACAAAAATGGCAGACAGTAAACAAAAATATCCACTGGGCTCACCTCAAGAACATATTAAAATGTGTGAAACTCATGAATTACCTATTGATGTTATTTGTGAGGACTGTGATGAATTTATTTGTGGTAAGTGTGCCAAAACAGATCACAGAGATCACGAATGGAGCACTATACCCACGGCAGCCAGCCAAAGGAGAAGAGGTTTACTTACATTTCTGAGGAAGATTCAGGAAGAAGAATTGCCTGGGATTGATGTGAAACTAGTGAAGATGTCACAACAGACCAAAGAAAATAAAGTAATCTGCGATGCTGAGATTAAAAAGCTTCAAAGGCACTATGATGAGATAAAGGCCAGGTTGACAAATATGAAGGAACATAATGAAAAACAAATTAGAGAAAGTTTAACGAAAAGCAATGAAAAGTTAGAAGTTAAAAAAATCTGAGTTAAACAAAAAGAAGAAGGAAATTGCAGAAATAGTTCAGTTCATGGAGGAAAATAACAGCAGAATGTCAGATTACGGCTTCATTGACAACCACAGAGAACTGATACAGCTGCTTTCTGGCCTGGATGATGATATGAAGGACTGTAAACATTCAGTGAGATACAGTAAAGGAGAAGTCAGTGATGAGGTACTAGAGAACTTAATTGGAAAGTCATTTAATTTTGATGATATCAGTTTGACTGAAACAAGTTCATTCAATTATGGAGAGAAAGCAGTAGTTTTGTTGAGGGCATTATGTGAAGATCAGTGTTACATAAAACAATTTGAGTCACCTTACATTGAACAAGTAAATAACGAAGGAGAGAAAAAACATAAATATTATACCCCTACAAATGACATGTGTGTGACTGATACTGATGATGTTTATTTTGCCGACTTCAGTAACAATTCCATCAGCTATCTGTCTCCAGCAGGATATGTCTCTACAATCATCAGTACAGATCCACTAAAACCAATAGGAATCTGTCAGTCAGTGGACGGTGGATTACTGGTCATATTGGGAAAGAAGGAATCAGATCCTTACAAATTAAATTCACACAGCAGACGTCTGGTGAGACACATCACAGTGACTGGTGATGTCATCCATGAGTATGAATACCAGGAGGACGGTCACACCAGACTGTTTACATTGCCATACAGAGTCACACAGAACAGTAACAGTGATATATGTGTGGTGAACCGCACTAATCCCAATGAAGGTGAATTAGTGATTGTGTCCATTTCTGGTCATATGAAGACTGTCTACCGTGGACAAAACTTGGCAGAGGCCTTTCGGCCAGGTAATGTAGTGTGTGACTCCTTCTGTAACATCCTTGTTACTGACATGAACAATATACAGATCCATCTACTGAGTCCTGATGGTGAATTTTTGAAGTTCTTACTGAACAAAGATGAAGTGCACCATCCAACCAGATTATCAATAAACATGTCTTCGCTGTGGGTGGGATATAGGGAAGGTGTTGTTAAAGTGTTTAAGTACAGAACGTAGTAAATGACAATGAGCTTTAGTCCAGATGTCGTAGTGTCTGACTTTCTCTAACGTCATTGTTACAGACGTGTTTGACAACCAAATTCATCTGCTGTCTTGACGGGGAGTTTTTAAAGTTTTTACGGACCGGGAATGAAGGGAACCTTCTAGTAAGATTTTCACTGTAGTAGACTATACTGTGGTTTGGAATTATAAAGAGCTTGCCATTGTGTTTCAGTGCCGAGTGTAAACTTTAATATATGTACATGTATATTGCATAAATGTTTGGTTTTTTAAATAAAGACGGCTATCTTACTAGTTTTACTAGTCTTCCTGTCTCACATTCTTATTTTTTAAAATTATATTTCAATTAGTTTCAATTAGTCATTAGTCATTTGATGTTTTGTTTGCTTGTTGTTTAACGTTCTTATCGAGATTTATTCACTCATATGGAGACGCCATCACTTGCCGATAGAGAGCTGCATTTGACCTATGCTCGACTTTTAGGTCCATTGAGCAGTTACAGATCTTTTTCGAGCCCTCACCCAACTGCGACACGGGACCTCGGTTTATATGGTCTCATCAGAAGGACAGGTCTCTACATCTTACAGTGGGATACGAACCCGCGACGTAAGGATTAACTCCTTTCTTCGCGACTCTAGAGCTGACGTTCTAACCACTGCGCCACACAGGTGACGTCATTAGATGTAAAATGATTATATATTGTACATACTATGTACATGCACGTGTATTACTGTACATGAAAAAGTAAGAGGGGTTGTATTTATAATTTTTTGACATGACTGTTTTTGTCTATAAGGTTGATAAATCTAATGTTTGATGTATATTATTATTACATGTACGTATTATGATCTGTTGAGATGGTGGCCGAATAAATCATGGAAACAAAACAATGAAAACTTTTTAAAAATTATTAAACAAAACAAAAGTAAAATTTATACAACAAAACAAATCAAAACAATAGAAACATAAGAAATGTAATGTCTATCTGCAGACCGTCCTTGAAAGTATGGCGAATTGATTACCTCACATCTGCTTAAGATCATTAGAATTTTGGTGTAGAATTTTCTCTCACGTATTTTCACAAATGAAATTGAATTATTATTCACAAATAACACATAATTCTTTATTTTTTAAACTTTCACAATGCTGTTTGGATAATCTTTAAATTCAAATTCTTTTCAAAGAGTTGATTTCTTTCTCTGATATCAATTTAAACACATAACTTCATTGCTGGTCCCGAGTTGTCTGTAAGGACTGTCGTATCTTATTCTCTCTCTCACATGTTCTGAAAGTTGTAATTGCTTATCCAAGACTCTCCCACTGAGTCTCGCAATGGACTGGACATTGTATCATAGGAATTCTGGTGCCCCGCTCAAAACCTGCGTCATTTACGAAACGGGACAAAAGCCCCAGGAAATAGGACCATGGGGAAATATATTAGTCAAATATTAACTAAACTAAAGATGTAGAATCTAACATTTAAACACAATTTACAAAATACATTTTTATTCCCGTAATTGTACCATAGTTAGTTGTGATTTCTTCATTAATAGTGTGGGTTTTCTCTACATAACCCGCACTTTTCTATATTTCCGCCTACAGAGTCGGGACAAAAAAAACAACTTAAAAACCATGCGCAATGTTTCAGTGAAACAATCGTCCAGGCCAGTTGTACCAAATTCAGGAGAGTAAAAAAAAAAGAGTAAAAATTATCAATTGTAGACAGCATTATGTAATAATTATCTATAAAAAAAAACGGACATTAATCCTTTGAATTTCGTTAACAGATGGAAAAAAAATAATGTGTATTCTACTGTACTTTTAAAAATGATTAAGTTTTCGATTACGGATCTAGCCGAAAAAAGATCTGATTTTTATTAAATTGAAATGTTCGTAACCCTTACGGAACATTTCAATCAACGTACCTCTGTGAATGACAAAGTCTGTATCGGGTTAACAAAAATTAAAGCCCTTAATAGATTTAAATTTTTGAATTTGACGATTAGAATTAACGAGAAAAAAAAACATATCAAATCAACACATGTGATTGAAACCAATCTCTTTAATTATTCAATTACATTATGAATCAGACAAACTTTTTAAATTTATTTAGATATGTTTAATTTTTATGTCGTTCGCGTGGAGCAGTGTTTAGAGCGCTTGCTCTTGCTAGAGTCGCGAAGTTAGAGTCGATCCTTACGTCGCGGGTTGGAATCCCACTGTGGGATGTGGAGAACGGTCCTTCAGATGACACCGTTTAAACCGGGGTCACATGTTGCAGTAGGTGCTGGCACGTAAAAGATCTCTCACTGCTCAATGGCACTGAGTATAGAATACATTTATAACTTCCTCCTTATCTAGGTACTTTTGGCAACATTAAACAAGTGTGGCAGTCAGTAACCAAACGTTCCACTGGGATCACCTGAAAAACATACTGAATCGGTAAAACTCATCATTTACTTTATTGATATGATTTGTGATGACTGTGATGAATTTATTTGTAGTAACTGTGCCAAAACAAATCATAGAGATTATGATCTTTATGATTTTTTTTGGCACAGTTACGACGAATGGAAGACTCTACCCAAGGCAGCCAGTCACAGGAGGAGAGGTCTATCTAAATATTTGACTTGACAGTTAAGGAAGAAGATCTGCCTGTGATTGATGGAAAGATAGAGAAGGTGTCAAAGCAGATCACTGAAAATAAAGAAGTGTTTGATACCAAAAAAGCTGCAGAAGCATAACTCGCAGGCTGTCCGGAATTAGGAAAAATAATGAACAAGGATTGAGAGTCAGTTTGAAGGTACATATAGAAAATGAAAAGTTAAAAAAAGTAAAAACTAAACTGATTTTAAGAAAGAGGAAATTGTACAGACAGTTCAGTTCAAGGAGGACATCAAGAGTACCATGTCAGATTACCCATTGATGGACAATCACATAGAACTGATAAAAAGTCTGTTAGGTAGAGAATGATATCGCCAAAAAGAAGGTGGGGGATAAAGCGGACGATGTGCCTATAATGCAACAAACATGAAGCGAAAAAAAAAATCTCAATGATATCCAAATTTTCTTTGATATTACATTTAATAGTAAAGTATACTTAATGTAAAAAAAAATCTCTATTTTTTACTTAAATCTCACAAAGACTGAAATTATTTAAGGAATGACTCTAATTCTTGGCCAAATTATCGAATATAATATGCTTTGGGTCAGTTTACGCTTTATAATCCGCGAAGCGGATTATAAAAAAGCGTAAACTGACCCAAACCATATTATACTCGATAATTTGGCCAAGAATTAGAGTCATTCCTTATAATTTAATTTTAAAATGATTATTCAACTGGGGATGTAAAATTGTGTTGTTTTTATGAGTTCAAATTTACCGCGCAATAATACAACCGTAGTAACGGAAGTGATGGGAAGCGAGGGGAGGTAAAAACTGATACATAGATATAGCAGCCATGATGCTTGTTTACATGAGGTAAGATCGAGTAACTGTTTGAAATTAAAGGTACATTCATTAAATCTGGAATTTTCCATGAATCCCAAGGACTGGAAATGAGGGGATTGATGGATACAGATGATTATGCTGGTTGTCAAGGGGGTGTGTCCCCATACCAAACCAGATTATACAAAATGTTATGCGTTCCTTTTTGGAAATCAACCAATGAGAGGCAAGAATACAAGCCAAATTAAATTATTTGTCTATGCTTGATTTAAATAGTCAATTCACAAATTAAATACAATTTCTTAATATTAGAAGCTATAGACAAAGTATGCCATTCTGAAACCTTCCTCATTAATCTATACAAATATTTTTCCCTTCAATTTCCATTTTTGTGCAAATTTGAATGAGAAATTAAAATTTACGCGGTGAAAGTTATCCATTTTACAAATTTAAACATGACCCAACTTGTTATTTTTAAATTCTTTGACAAAAGTTTGTTTGTATCATCTGTCCTTAAGGTATACCTTTACTCAGATGACCAAAAATTTCACTGATAAGAACGAAAAACCACCTATTGTACACCTATGATTCTTGTGTTAAATTTCAATTTCAAATAACTATAGATCAATAACCTACTTTCATGCTAGTGGCCTCTGATTATTTCTCGGGAAATACTTCAATTTTTCACATTATGACCATATTTTTCTTTACTTACAAAATATTACATAACTTGCCTACGTCACAATAAGTTACGTCAAAAACGTTTTACTTCTCTTGAAGTTACTTTTAAATATTATGCTGATTTTGAAGCCTTTTTTTCTGGAGGAAAAATCGTCACAATGTCTACAATGAAATTAAATTATAAGGAATGAAGCTTATCTCAACTTATGTTTCGTGGTCTATAAAGCATAAACTGTCCCAAGTTATGGTATATCGTATAACATAAGTTGAAATAAGCTTCATTCCTTAAATGTAAGTTCAAGTGGAAAAATTTATATGTAATTCATTGTGACATTGGCAACACAGCTAATTTGATATGACAGTTTTTTTCATCCAATTAAATGATATGTTATAACCAGAATAAAATTATAAAAAAAGATATAATAGATATATTTTAAGAGTTTACGAACAACCATTTACATATACTCCAGAAATTGCGTAAGAAGTTGGATGGTAATGATTGAGGGACGATGTCTGTATCGGATGATTTAAGTGGCGATGCCGATTTCTCCACGTGTTTTAGATGGTCTGTTTACCATCTTTTCGAAAGTGAAGTTCTCGGTCTCGCGAGGTCTCAGTGATAATGGACAGCGTGCGCTAGATGCTAGTGACTTGCTTTTGATCCGAAGATAATTCATTATTCATTTTGTTTGTAAAAAGATATATCTAGTTACTTAGTAAACAATTAAACAAAACATCTTTTTTTCTTCAGTGTATTTATACGCCACTCATATACATGCAAGTTTGAAATTTGACCTTTCAGTAGTATTTCAATAGAGAAATTTACATGTCACAGGCATCACGGCGAAATTAACAATATTCACTTTTGTAGTTTTTATCATAGGGAAAAGAATTGGAAATAGAAATATTGTAGAATAAATACAACAAATGGTAATCAAACTCAAAAGTCCATTGAAAGAACACAAATTGTGATCTCACAAGATGTATAAAAATTCATTTTACAAAATATAATTAAAATTTTTTGAATGTTTGATATTCTTCCTGTTTTTTTTTTACATACATAGTTTATTTTTGCAAGAAGTGAGTTTTTACCTAATGCTGCAATCATTTCTAAGACTTCATTGAAAGGTCTAGTGAACCGTACAATAATCGGGATCAATAAAATCGTTAATACTATTTCCTTCGGGAAATGATAGATGATGTATTAATCGCCAATCCCCGTCTTTTTTCGGAACGATACCTATAGGTGATATTCTAAAATTTTGCAAGGGTACTTGATCAAATGGACCTGCGACACGACCTAATGCAATTTCTTTGTCTATTTTTTGCTTAACTTCGTTCGGGTGTTGCGAAGTTGAAACTACATTAGTACATGTCGATGAAAAGCGCTGACTTGAATATTTGATTTTAAAACCACTATTAAAACCTTCTTTTAATTCGATTGCATCTAAAGTTTTGGATACATATCCAGGAACAAAACCATATTGTTCACGTTAATAGGTGTTGTTCCTGGATTTCTGATAATTTGATGACTGTGTTTTTTCCAGAAGCGACGAAAAAGATGAGAGTTTTTTTTCATTGTTAGACACGAGGGGTTTGTTTGAATTTTGATTTGTTTCTTGTTCGACACTTTGTTGCAGGGTGCTTACCAGTACATTTCAAACAACTGTGACTATATTGACAATAAGGACGGACACAAAAGCCTTTGTTATTGAAATCGAAACAAGCTTTTTGTTGAAGTGTATTTTGTCTAGGAACACTTGAAGAATTTATATATAAAAGCCACAATTCTTGGTCGATTTTGTTTCAGGGAATACAAGCATTTCTTGCTTTCTTAAGACGAAATTGCCTGTCGTATTCCCTCCAATCAAAACCTGTTTAGCAGCGGCTTTTACTTTTGCCATATACTTAAGCAACTGTTGCGCTTGTTCTGAATGAGCACCCAAGTATATACTCATGAAAATAAAAAATGCTTCTAACCATGTTTGAATGTCTAGAATCTTAATTTGACTAACTGGTTTGACAGACATCTGACCATTATTTAGGACCAATTTGTTCTCTAGATCGTTGACTGGATGCCTATCAAGTAAACTGTGCAACACAATAAATTCACCTTTCACAATTTTTTGTTTTGTAGATTGCGGTACATGTATATCTAAGTAATCGTCAACGCTTGTTATTTCATTAATTATTTAATCCTAAACATAAAGTTAAATTGCTTGATTCCAAACTTAAAGGAACTAAATTAGTACCTTCTTTTGCCACTGGCTGTTTTGGGTTGATTACAACGTCAATCTGTACTAGTTGAAAGTCCATAGTGTTCTGGTGTAGCTTCATCTTGTGGCTGTGCCAATGTCAGGGTAGCGTCTTATTCCCTGTGTTGTAACTGGGGAAACTTTTGGCTTTTTCCCCGGTAATCTGGCTTTCCCTGCAAATTTTCTTTTTCCTTTTGACGACTGGGCCTCCGCCTTGTGTGACGTCTGGTGAGGTTGCATTTTTCTTTAAATAGTAAGATTTTTCCACCGTATTTTTTGTAAATTTCTAAAAACTACCCTTACGCATAGCTGATTTTGAAATAGGTTTACAACCGTTGTAATATAGCGTGACGTAATGAAAGTCGAAATAACGACGACACAATACCCAGGTACAGGAATAATTTTTCCCGCAGTTTTATCGGGTGCAAGTGAACTAATGTCATTGCTATAATACTCTGATTTATTTTGAAGTGAAATAAATTGCAATATTTGAAAAATTGGATTTGTATATGTGAAATATAAGTGTAAAAAAATCCACTCTCTTAGGAATATCTAACCCTTGGGGTGATACCATGTGTTTACTATCATTAAAGAAAGTTTATCGCTTTTCAACAATTAAAAGTCCCAAAAATTTCCCAGTCCTGAAAGTAATTAAGGATAGTGATTATTCCACACAATAAGTGGACTTATTTTTTTTTTAGAATCTTTGTGAGAAACCTATCTTTTGAATTTAAAATAGAAACAGAATTATTAGATTCATATGAATGATTGTTATTATTTATATGGAGTTTATTTTCTCAAATTAGTGAGTAGAAACGTAACTCGGAATGTTGTTCCTTTCGGGTCTTGACATGGTTATATCATGTTTCCTATTCTTATTGAATGTTTTGATGTTTCAAAGTATATATGTAAATTGTATTTGTAAAGGCTATGTTCTTGAATAGTTTTTGAATTTATTCTTTATGAACACTGGGGTAAAACTTATTGAAAGTCAAATATAAATATATTTAATCTTTGACAAGTGTTTTCATTTTCTTTTCGTAATGTAAAAGGAGAATCATTCAAAGATAAAAAGTAGTACTAGTTTTCTATTTTCCATTTGATTTTGTTCATGAAGTTTCAACTGATTACAACCAAAAAAGAAAGAGAGAAAAAATCAATAGCTTAATGTGCCTAGAATATTCAATACTAGTGTATCATTGTCACATCATTTTTAAATAAAAATGGAAATCGAAAATTTACTTACTTGGTCATTGGTCATTTACAAAATTATTATGTCAACACAAATTCTGATTGCACACACAAGTACTCTGAAGTTGACATTAAAGAGATGCTTGAATTTCTGATTGACAATATCGGTATCTATGTGGTTTTTGAAGACCAGGTATTCCAACAATCTATTACAATTCCCATGGGTACCAATTGCACTCCGTTATTAGCAGACCTATTTTTATATTCATATGAAGCAGAATTTGTGTAAAATCTTATTTGTGAAAATAAGAAAAGAAGAAAACACTTGCTGTGGCCTTCAACTCGACATTTACATATATCGACGACATATTGTCAATTAACAATAGTAATTTCCATTTCTACGTCGACACGATATACCCTGGTGACCATGAGATAAAAGATACAACAGAATCTGACACATGTGTTTCATGCTTGGATATTTTACTTGAAAGACCTTAATGGTAATCTAACAACAAATCTATATGATAAACGTGATGACTTTAACTGTTCCATCGTCAACATCCCTTGTTTATGCAGCAATATACCTTCATCACCTGCATACGGAGTAGATATATCTCAGCTGATTCGTTACGCAAGAGCATGCTCTACGTATACGCAGCACTGTTAAGGCCTACTATGAGAAATCAACGGAAAATGGACGTGCAAAAAAAGGGGACCTTTTTAAAACTGAATTTATTTTAATTAAGCTGTTTTATTATCACAGAACACAAATACTTATTGAAATAGCATAGCATAACCCACTCTGTACTGTATGAAGTTTGGTCCCATCGACGGACAGTCACATGATGAATGCATAGTTCGTGTACTGAATGTAGGTCATGAACAAATTTCAATATCGCAAGGGCATAGCTTAATTGAAATTAAAAATTAAAGTTATTATTTGTTTCTGCATACTTTGTAGTTTTTGAAAAGTGCTGCTGCTTTGAATAGAATTCGCGTTTTAATAGTTAAATTTCCAGGTAAATAAGCCAATGTCGAAATATGTTTGACTTTAAATTAACCAAATATTTTGTGTACTTATAAAATCACGCCCTCGATTTAAAGAAAGCAGCAGTACTTTTCAAGTTAAGAAAAATATCCTTTATCTATATTCAAAAAATGGTTAAGATCTATTAAGTGTATGCCCTTGCGATTTTATGAGGTATCTTGATGTAAAATATACGTAACCTGTACATAAAAACACGACATAATTAATAAAATACATTCTCTTGATAGTTCATTAATAATCGCACTAAACAAACGATATGCATTAGTATTAATCGACTATTTAAAGCCTATAAATAATATTCCGTTTAATAATAAAACGCATTTTTCATTGTTAAAAAATACCTCAATCTGCCTCTCAAAGCACATGAAAAACGTCATTTTTACCAAAGTGACATCATGTTTACAAGTTCATCGCTATCAGTGCTTTGTCTTTAACCAGCTTCATGGGATTAAACTAGCAATTTTTTTAAATGCATTGATAAGTTTTATTGTTGTTTATTATGCTAATACAGTTAAAAAGTGCAAACTATTTCATTTTCAGGTATAATGAGAAATAGATAAAAGTCATATTATGTGACGTCACAGTAAACTTTTCCCGTATAAATTAGGCCCCGCCCCTTATTCAAGCTTAAACAATGCTGCGTAAACTATTTCCAAAAGGAGGTAAATTATTGAGAAGCAAGTTGATGAAACAAGAATATCAGCAGTCTCGTTTAAAGTCATCATTTCGTAAGGTCTGTGGCAGATACAATGACCTTGTCTGCAAATACAATTTATCATTGAATCAAATGATGACTGATGTTTTTCATACCCATTTCATACCCATTTTTAGTCCATTATTTACACATTGAATTGACGACGGATTTTTCCGTTATTTCCTGTTCATGACAAGGAGCACACGGCGGGTGGGACCGGTCAGCAGGGGATGCTCACTCCTCCATGGCACCTGATCCCACCTCTGATGTTTCGGAGGTCCGTATTTGCTCTGCTCCTATTTTATATTGTTTTATGGACTTAGAGATTGAATATATATAATTATATTGTCACAGGCGTACACATGTATATTATATATATTTTGCATATAAATGAAACACATATTTTACATGTGTATATTCACACACATGTATTAAAAGTGTAAAACGTGTTGAACACATGTGTATGGCACGCCAAATTCACAAAAATGAGCAAATCATAGTTTCACAATCGATAAACTAGGTTTATCAGTTGTAAACTATAGTTTACGGACTGTAAACTATAGTTAACAACGTTAATCTATATTTCACATCTGTAAACCATAGTTAACGCGATAATCTATGTTTCACAACCGTAAACTATACTTAACACCAAAAACAATAATTTGCGATTGCAAAACATAGATTATCTGATAAATACAGTTTCACGATTTGTAAATTATAGTTTACAAACCGTTAACTATAGTTAACGATCTGATAAATATAGTTTCACGATTTGTGAAACTATGATTAACAACTCTTAACTACAGTTTACGATTGTAAACTAGAATTTAAAAACGTGAATCTATGTTTATCAACAAAATCTATTGTTAACGCTTTATTCAGACAGATAAACTTAGATTAGCATTCGTAAACTATAGTTAACGACCGTTAAATATAGTTTTACAGATGAAAACTATACTTAACGAATCGTTAACTATACTTAACGAATCGTTAACTATAGTTTACGGTTTGTAAACTATAGTTTACAGTCGATAAACCTTGTTTATCAATTGTGAAAGTAGGTTTATCTCATTTTTGTGAATTTGGCGTGCCATACATGTGAAACCAAACATGTTTAACACATATGGACATTTTCCCTATGTAACAGTATATTTTTAGACGGAAGCCGCCTATTGCATTTGCTTTGATGACCTTTTTACCTCTCAAGATGTCAAAGGTTATTTGTGCCCTCTGACATGGTACTCCAAACGGATGTATCTTAAACTAAGGGCATTCAACCGCTACTCATATTCGACACCCTTCCCAATCTTTATCGTTATTATCACATCAAAAGCGTGTATTATGGCTGAATTTATTTTAACAATTTATTTTGATCAATGTAAAAAAGTCCAATAAAATAATAGCCTAATAATAGAACTAATACTTACTTTAGTACTCCTGACACGTTTCACGTTTGAGAGAAGAACGAACGACAACTCTGTATGTCTAAAACATAAACAAATAGGTTTCAACATTTAGCATGGGGTCCTGAATCGATCTTTAGAAATATTACGAGGGACGAAATAGTTTAAGTAGGTATAATTATGTTTGAAAATTAATGACAGATACACAGCTACAGAGGAACTAATGTACTACTTTCGCGTAATAATCTAACATGAGGCGATTCTAATTCAACGTGAAATTGTATTATTGTCAACAAACCTACGTGGAGTACAAATGATATACAATGGAAGTGATAGGCCTTCTCTTCAACATAAGCAAGGTAACTCGCGTTGTGTGATTAGCTTATCTTTTATTGTGATCTTTATCTTTTATTGTTTTAATTTGAAAATGTCGCCTCCCTATGCAGGCATGCCTTAGATCGTAACAAGATACCTATTTTGGTCGGGTCTCACGAAAGGGTACTGTATAATTTCATGCCTGGGAGAAATTATATGCGG
The DNA here is from genome assembly GCF_032062105.1 of Saccostrea cuccullata. Taxonomy (NCBI): domain Eukaryota; kingdom Metazoa; phylum Mollusca; class Bivalvia; order Ostreida; family Ostreidae; genus Saccostrea; species Saccostrea cuccullata. The sequence continues at coordinate 44,077 of NW_026921650.1, read as the reverse complement.
AATTATCACGCTGAGTTTGTGTTTACATTTATCATTGTTTATATCCGTTCTCTTTTAATGTAGATATACTGAAAGATTGACCAAAGTTGTAAAAATTGGACAGAAAGACACAAGCTGCATAAGTACAATTTAAGTCTGTTTAGATTAATTGTCCCTACGCAAGCAGCTTTAACAGAAATGGGATAATTAGGATTGCATGGTGAATATGTACAAATGTCGCTCTGTGTCATCCCTAAATAGCAGACGAAAACTCATTTCAGCACAACCAGAAATACTATTCTGAAGGCGAGTACATGTATATATTTAACATTTATATATGTAGGTGTAGATGATTGACGAAGACATGTTAATTAACGTTTGCATATTCAAGTTATTATTGATAAGTGTTTGATAAAAATATGTACTTTGAAATAAGAAATAATATACATCCGAGTAACTGAATGTATCAATGTAATAAATGTACAAATAAACATTAATACCATCGGAAATTATTTTTTGGTACAAAAGTTATCAAGTAAAACACAAAAAAATAATGCACAATTAACCAAATACCCATTTTTAGTATTCGATACTTGGACGTTGGTTTGAGTATCCGGTTAAGTTGACTTCCTTAGAAAACATATTGAATATATCATAAAATGTTATTTGAAGTCCTTGATTTCATTTATTGAAAGTCGGATAAATTGTAAAGGAATTTTTGCCTAATAAAATTATGAGATATTCTTTTTTTTTCTCTTACACACTTTGTAGAAAATTCTGCCAAGAGATAGTTGTCATGCAGAGGAAATGTGGAGACAATCTCCAGAAAAGAAAACGCCACTGATATTGGGATGCATGTACCTTTTCTTACAATCCCGAAAGACAACAAGAATAAAAAAAAATTGTCTGGCGTTCAATGGTCTGCCATGGTAAAAGTTCTCCTGAAAAAATATTCCATTTATTGCGGACATCATGACACAGGGTTCACCTGTCATCAGCATTAGAGACTTGTGATTTGTTCTACCCGGGTCCTACATGTATTGAATCAAAACAATTCATAGAACCACAAGCATATTGTAAATCTATGTAAAGTCTTCTATGTATGTTGCATCCTGATTTAATTTGCTCGTTAAAAAGACTTTGTTTCATTGCTCCTGAGTCAACTTAATATACAGAAAAACTAAAAGTAGTTGTGATATTTATTGTTTTTTAATGCTCATTGGTACTCATTTTTGTGTGAAATTTTATAATTATCCATTTCTTGTCCTCAAAAAACTATATCTTTAAAGTTTGCATAATACATTTAGTGTAAAATTGCAACTTGCATTAAAATTCAATTTTAACTTGTGAGTATTAAGAATAAAACTAAAATTTTTGAGAATGCAAGTATGTGTCAATCAAACCCATCCAAAAATTTGAAGTTTCAATAAGATTCAGATGAAATAAAATTTTTAAAATATTTTTGTCTGAAATGCTACTAAAATATATAAGTTGTGATATTATACAGAATCACAGAAAATATTTACTTCAAATCTGTGTCCATGCATTTTTAAGACAGATTATGCTTCAAATACGTGTCATTAAAGTTTTGCATATGAGAATTTGCAATCATGCTTCCGCCTATCAGTACTCTCAGTACTTTGATTTATATACTTGTTGACTATCATATCTTGTTACTAAATAGATTGACATTTTAATTAAAATTTGTGAATTTTTGACAGTGCTGTATGTATTTGGAACTACAAAAAATGGCATGACATGATGCTGACAAGATAATCCTCGTTCTTACATAATGTTTGGAAACAGTTGATTGTAATTACTCAATAGATATAGTCAGTATAATTGTTTGTGTTAACAAATATATCGTTAATTGGTTGAGAGTTTGTAGAAAGTTATAATATTGTAGGTTTTTAATATTATACTCACTTATTCATTACCTACGATATAAAATTTAAACAGGTAATTAGATTTAAAGTATGTTACACACATTATACCACTATTATACCAAGTGTAAGTAATGTATTGAAAATATGCCCTCCAATAAGTTTGCAGACTGTAACGTAAATGTATTTTATTTGTAACACACCCAATTTGCAATTGGATTGTGGCTGTGTTTTACTTTGTTTTACCCCATTTTCATGTAGGTTAAGATTTTTTATGTTTAGGAGGGGGACAACTTTAGATATATGTATACTATACATGGCAAAGTTTTCCATGTTTTGAATTCTTAATATTCTAGTCTGGTTGATCCCCATTTTTTCTATGTACATCATGTTTCAATGTCATTATTGTGCAGGGGGCAGATTGTACAATATTGTGATTATGTAATACTTTACATTTCAGTTCCGTTTTCTAACCTCCTTTTTTTCTTGTATTATAAATATGTTTTACTACCTTTCGTCTTTTACTTGATTAAATAACTTTTTTCCACTTCTACACAATGTTGTTTGTTTTTTCCTGCTTTCAACAAAAATCAAGCTCAGTCGTTTGGCAGGAGAACTAAGGAACATAAATGTATTTTATTTGCAACACCAACTTTAGGCAATATTCGCCAATACAAGTTTTATTACCCTAAATATTTCTATAATTATATAGAAAAAAAAATTGTATACTATAGTGATTTGCGCGTTTTTATCCTTGGTATATTTGAATTATTATTTTGAAATATCAATTTTGATGATAATATCTTTCATAATATTTATAAAAATAAATCAAATTTCCTTTTAACATCAATTAGTCTTTACTTATAAAAGACATTGAATCAGTCATATTTGAAAGGTTATGTCATTAGGAGTTGACACAATAATACATATTCATTATTCATTACCTATTAGCAAAATCTCAGTATTGGTACAAGTACATGTATTATTTAACGTACTGTTTAAGAGATGTGATGTCAATCTTAAAGATGCATAGACACAGATTTAATCTAGTACTTTCTCAAATATTCTGTATAATATTTCGACTGATATATTGCAATAGGATTTCACACGAAAATACAATAAAAATCTTATTTCATGTCGAAGTTATTGAAACTTCGAATTTCTGCTCTAGTTTGATTGACAAGTCCTTACATATCTTACAAAGTATGATTATATTCTTAATACTTAAGAAAAGTTGCAATTTTGTTGTGCATTAATGAAAAATATTAAGAAAGTGTTTATTCACCTTTAAGGTCAATCCTTATGTAACCTTTTTCCTAAAAATATGTTTTTGTACTTAAATAAATAACATGCTGATATGAATAAATAGGTATGTAATAATCCCAAAATTTGTCTGCTCGAAGACTTGTTTAAATAACTAAGTCTTGACAGATTCTAATCAACTGAATATGAGGGATACACAGTGGCTGCGCCAATTTCCCCTAATTCTTTCAGATAAGGTCATAGATATTAATTTCACTCTTATTGTCAATAAGCCCTCTGGGAATAGTTCTCTGTCGCAGGTTTGATAAAAGAGCTAACCCTCTCACACCCAGTGGATAAGTGTATAATATACTTCTATGTGACGAGACCTTTTTTGGCTACAACTTTAATCTCTCTGCATTGCAGTTTGACATTTAAGTAATTTTAACCTTTGCAAGCAACTTTCTAACGTGATCATTATTTCACAAACACTTCTTTTTATTTTACCAAACTTTCATAAACACATCATTATATTTATTTTACAAAATTTTTAATTGCAAAATTGTCACCTGCGTTGTGCAGTGGTTAGACCGTTTGCTCGAGTCTGGGAGTGTGTTGTTGATCCTTACGTCGTACAGTGTACGGTTTAATCCCATTATTAGATGTGGAGACCGGTCTCTCGCATGAGACCGTATAAAGAGAGGTCCCGTGTTGCAGTGGGTGCTTGTGCGACAAGATCTCTCACTGTTCAATGGCTAGAGTGCAGAGTATATAGGACAAAAGCAAATCTCCATTGGCAAAAAGTAGCGTCTACATATACTTGAAAAATTCTTACCTAAATTTTATCTGATTGATTTTATGCTCGATTGGACAAATACACATGTAAACAAGATGTGAAACACTGATGCCCCCGTATGGCAACATAGCGAAGGTTAAGCTTTCTCAAATGCAGATCAAATATGTTGGTACCAATTAAGGCCTTTTTACAAGAAATGCGAAATATAAAACGCTAGCTACACCTGTTCCAGGGTTATGACCAAGGTTAACATTTTATAATACAGGACAAACTAAATTTCAAGGTGAAAGGGTCAAGGTTGTTGGGTTCTAAAGAAAGGCTTTGTCTCAATGATTACATATAGGAAGTATGAAAGCGCTTGCCCTTACCGTTCAAAAGTTATGACCAAGGTTAAAGTTTGTAAAAGGTAGGTCAAACTCTAAGGTCAAGGACAAAGGGTCAAGATTCTTGATATCCAATGAAATGTCTTGTCACAAGGATAACACATGTGAAATATGAAAGCTCTAGCCCCTACTGTTCAAAAGTTATGGTCAAGGTTAAAGTTTGTAAAAAGTAAGTCAAACTCCAAGGTCAAGGTCAAAGTTCTTGATATAAAATGAAAGGCCTTGTCACAGGAATTAAATTTGTGAAGTATGAATGCCCTAACCCGAACCCTTCAAAAATATGGTCAATGTTGTATTTTTAAAGTAGGTCAAACTCCAAGGTCAAGGTCAAAGGGTCAAAGTATTTGGTATCCAATGAAAGGTCTTTTTTATCAGGATTATATTTGTGAAGTATGAAAGCCGTAGTAGTTATTGTTCAAAAATAATAGCCAAGGTTAAAGTTTTTTCATAGGTTCGAAAATCTCCAAGGTCAAGGTTGTTGGTATAAAGTGAAAGGTCTTTTTACAAACATTACATTTGTGAAGTATAAATGTCCTGGTGTCTACTGTTCAAAAGATATGGCCAAAGTAAAATTTTACAATTTTCATGTAAAAGTGGGTCAAACTCCAAGGTCAAGGTCAAAAGGTCAAATTTGGTGGTACCCAAAGAAAGGTCTTGTCACAAGGAATACACATATGAAATATGAAAGTCATAACTCCACTAAATCAAAAGTTATGGGCAAGGTTAAAGTTTTTGCGGACAAACAGACAGAGAGACAGACAGACAGACAGACAGACGGACACGACAAAAACTATATACCCCCGAAACTTCGTTTACGGGGGCATAATAATAGAATACTTGTTGTGACTTTTTCTCTCGTTACTCAATTTCGAAGGAAATGTGAATAAAGAAGTAATCACCTTTATTCTATTTAATTGAACTCTGCAATTAAATGCATTTTCCCAACTTAAGAAGGGATTCTTGTCTGATTTTTGACAATATGAAATATTAAAATTATAGATGTTTTGCTTTATACATTAAGATGTAAGGGATTGAAAAGATAATATTTTTCTTTCCTTTTCATAATTATAGAATTTAAAACAGAAATAGTAAAATGAGTTTGAAATAAAACAGGAACTACATTTTTTGCGGAATGGAGGCGTATAAAATTCTCCTTTTCTGTTTCTCTTAATCACCACTGAACAAGAAATTTACTTTCAAACAATAAAAGACTTAAAGAAATTTCCCTTTGAATAAGTATGATATATTTAAATTTTCACCTCCTGGAAACTATTTACGACCTCGGCTGCGACTCGGTTGAAAATGGTTTTTTGGATGAAAATTAATGAAGTGAATGTTACCTTAAACTATACGTAGTACTCATGTAATTTTACACTTAGCTTGCCTTATATAACATTGCCGGAGTGGGTCATTTTTACATTCCAATAGAACAAGTTTTGAGTCACGAGATCACATGCTAAATAGCGCGCATGAATACATTGACCCTCTGAGAACTGGGTCACTTCTTTTACTACGAACGTAAACAAACCTAGCTGAAATCGAATAAAAGGCACTGAAACACAATGTCGCATTAAAACAAAATAATATTAATACATAAAATAAAATCTGTTCGAAACAAATTTTTTCATATTACAAAAAAAACTATTCTTTTTCATGATTTCACCCCCCCAACAATGGCTAAGTTTGGCAATTTTGATCTCTGTGAAACGACCCATTGCTGTCCCTTCTCTTTGACAATAATATCCTGGCCGCTCTGGACCTCTCTTTTATGTCTCCAGCAAGCGTTGAAGTAACTAATGAGGTCGAGAAGGAGCTGAGAATGTCTGATAGGGAGGGAACTCCTAGCACTGATATGCCCTATCCCTCCCCCCTCAACTACTAAGAAATTTTAAGCAATTTCTGATAAAGTTTTGAAACAGTTTGAGGACTCCAGACAATCCGTCTCAACAAAAAGAAATACCCAATGGGAGTGAAACTCTTTCAAGGTACATAATTATATCAAAAGTACTTCTAAAAATAGCCATTAACAAGGAATATAAATTATAAACAAATTAAGCCAATCAAACAATGCTCTATAAATAGATCCTTGTAATATAAATAAGGCAAAATCATGTTCTACAAGTATATTAACAATAAAACAATACAGACGCCAGTACAAATGCCTACCCAATTTTTCTCTGCAGTCTTTAAATAAAAGGTTGTTTAAATAAAGAATTAAAATGTTAGCAAGCAAACAAACAAAACAGAAATGCCACTAACTAACATAATACATTTTAAAATCAATATAACAAATCACCTAAATCTGCAAACTAAGAAACAGAAAAAAAAAATCAAAAAAAAAATCAAATAATAAATAATTAAAAATTAATGCAGTTCAAATCAATTGTTGAAATAAATACCCTTTACAATTTATAGATTGCAACTTGGAGGTCTTTTCTGATGTTTTCCATTTCAAAATTATTATTTCTGACATCCTTGCTGAAAAAATGAGGACATTTTATTGCAAAGTCAAACCAAAATCAACTTCAAAAAGAGCTGCAGAGTAAACGGTTGCACAAGCAGCAAATTATTACAAGAATAGCTTAAAAACATTCTTGCTGCAAACAACAGGCACTTTCAAGATTTAGGAAGATCAATTGATATTGTTTGCAACAAGGAATTTACAACAACAAATTACACTTAATCAGAATGCTTAAATCAATGACAAAAACTGGTGTATCAAGGGGCAACGAAGCAAAAATCAGTAGTTCATCCTCCAGATCTTGAACATATATCTTCGTATATTCTTTCGGCTCTACATTCCCAATTGTCCCTCGCCAATGCTTTTGGTACACTTTGTCTATCCATTTAGTTACAAGTGACTCAGAGTTTCTCCATCAATTACAGATGGCCCCGTGGGGATCCGGGTTAGAATAGGTCCTCAGTAACCCCCTTGCTTGTCGTAAAAGGCGACTAGATGGGGCGGTCCTTCAAATGAGACCGTATAAACCAAGGCCCCGTGTCACAGCAGGTGTGGAACGATAAAGATCCCTCCCTGCTCAAAGGCCGTAAATTTCTTCTTTAGAAAATGTATTGTTAACGTGACTTAAACAACTGGTTTTTTTTAATCAGTGCTAAATCAGTTGCAATATCTTGGAACTTTTTTTTAATACGTCAATTTAACTTAAGCGCTTACCTAGGAAAAGCGTTGTAGGCAAATATTCGCTACAAGTGTAAAATAAGTTATAAGGTATCATTTTTTGAGTTTATCGGGATGTAAAACGGGTTGGCACATGAGGAAATCTTCCATAAAGCCTTTCAAGCTTTATGGGATATGATCACGAGGCCAACCCGTTTAACATCCAATATATTTAAAAAATGATACCTTTTTTCTTAAATATATGTTAAGAAATTCAAGATAGATCCTTTTTTGAAAAGAATGATTTTTCTCTGTAAGTTTTGCAAGCATTTACAATGAAACAAATTTTTTTTTTATAAAGGTACATAATTTATCCGAATGTCTGATTTATCTCTCGTATATGCAACAGGATACTTTATCATTTCCTGAAAAAATGAAATAGTGAATTTGAAGGTTTTATGTTTAAAAATTCTTTAATGGTCTCTTCTGCAACTTTATTCCGTTTACGTTCTTTGTTTTTGTCATCTGTACTAAAATAAATGATACAATGACTCATGAACGATTCCTTTGTCAACTCGATTAAGAATTCTTCAATTCTATCGTGAATGACGTGGCTTAAAATCACTAGCATCACATTGAAATCTGAAACGATTGAAAAAATCATTACTATTGGCTTATCAGATATATCTATTAACAAATAGACCTTGAAAAGTACTTTACCAGATTTTGCAAAAGTATGCCATTTTTCCAATATTGCTTTTACGTCATCTGCAAATCTCGACAAATTAGCACATAAAACAAAACAAGGTATAACATCTTCCATTGTCTGCACATCAATTCTCCTTTCAGGTCGTTTTATTTTAAGGAAAGAACGTAGAAAGTGGCAAAAAGCACGTTCACAAAGAGTCTTGTTGTAGGGACAAATGACAGCAAAATCTGCACCATCTATAAATAATAATCTTCTATGTCATAAATACCTTATAATAATTAAATATTTTTGTTATGTATATGGAACAGGACAATCAAAAAATCAATGTAATTCTTCAAAGTAATTAATGATAACAAATTATAACTTGACGAAATGTGCTAATTGTAACGGGAATCGTTTCAGACGTTCCCCAAACACTCCCCAACTCCCTTATTCGACCTATTCCCTACAAGTTTTATTAACTTGAGCTATTCTGTAGTTCAATTAAGGAATCACTGCGAAGCCCGTTTTGCATAAATTATCCCACTTTCTAACTATCGTTGATGTCCATGGCATACTATACTAACTAGACTCACAGTGATGCCTTATATTTTCATTTCATTGTGAAATAAAATGGTAGATTTCGATCTTAATGATGTAGACTAATATACTGTATTTAAATTACACGAGACGTCCAAGGTCAATTTCAGTAGTCCTCGCCTACCGACGTCAAACACAAGACAGCCGCACGTGATTAGCTCGCATATTTAGGCTCTTTAGCGTCAGACACAAAGACAGACGCGCACGATATTTTCATGTAAGGCCTCAAAGCTCCTGACCTATCAACTTGCCGAATTTTTATTACCGTAACGGTAGAATTATCAAGAAATCAATTCCGTTAACTTTCAAAAATTTTTCACAGAGAAAACAAATAAAATTGAAAATATTAAATCTAAACCCTTAGTACAACGCTTATATGATCCTTTGAGTATTAGCCAATCAGATTTCAGCGCTTGTACATGCCCTTAATTGTTTCTAGACATATCATATATTTTCATATTTAATAATCTTAAATAAATACCTATGAGTGGAATCTCAAAGACTTCGTTGAAAATTATGAAAGATACAGCTGAATTAGTATTACCCAATCAGAGATTAGCACACGTACATGCATGTTCTTGCATTCAATTTTGATGGTAGCATAATATGTAGGAATTCATTATGTATATATCTGTTCTAAATCCCATCCTCTTTTGTTAAAAACCACTTTGTTATAGCCATTTAAAGTTTAAGCCAATCAGATTATAGCACATATCAGTCATTCCCGTATAATTCATACAATTACCAAGTCCATTGTATTGAAAAACGAATTTAAGAGCAGTGATATAATTTTGTGTTTGATTGATAAAGTAAACATCCTTTGTTAATAAAATGAAATTTTACACGTAAATCTTTCTTCGTTTTGTTTTTATGGCCATTCCAACTCACCACATGCAAGAACTCCGTAACGGAGGTTATAACTCAGTAAAAGCAGCTGTAAAGTTATTAAAATCTTTGTTCATGTTTTAATTTTTATTGAACTTCGAAGCTTTATCAATATACAGCTAAATTATAACAGAAGAAATTCTGAACTGCAAAGATAAAAAATATTGACTAAATATGTGTAAATCCAGATAACAGAATTTTTGGACAATAAAATAACCACTATTTTCCAGTAGGAATATTGCCAAGCAATCAGAATATTACATTACTTGACCACTTGATTTGAAAAATGAAAGGATATATCTTTAGAATGAAAGACCTTTTATGATTATAAATTGACCACTTTTCAAAGAAAAGTTGATATACAAAATGCTCCAAAATTGTAACGGAGGTTACACAAACTCATTTTGGAGATTAAGAGATAAAAATACTTTGTAAAACGTGTCAAACACACTTTGAAAATAATGTATTTACACAATTAAGAGTAAAACTAAACTGTTTTCCCCTCTTTTTTAAAGCAATTTACCAAAAAGTGTGTTTCGTTACGGAGGTTATTATGAATATTTAAACAAAATAGTAAAGCGAATTTTAGACTTCCTATCAGCTTTACAAACTTATGTCGCTCAGCATTACTAAGGGTCAATCAACTTACTCAAATATTTATTAATATGTTACTGTCTTTTTTAACTGCAAATTTGAAAGTGAAAATTTAAACTTCTATAACCTCCGTTACAAATTCGTTTCGAAGAATCGGTGTGAATGCGTTTACCTAATGGTGAATTTAAATAAGAATAATTGGAAAACATACTTTATTTGTAAAGAAAGGATAAAAATATTTGTTTTAACGTTTTTTAGGCAAATACATTTATTTAAAAAAAAAACCAAATAATTTTAACCTCCGTTACGAAATACCTTAATGAACCCTGTAATAATGAAGTGATTTATTGAATCATTGTGAAGTAACTGTCACCATGGTCACACATAAGCATAATTTTGTAAGAAAACTTATTTAATATATCAGAATATGTGAAAAATTCACTAAAAGACACGAAAATTCACTTTTTGCAGAAAAACCCAACCTCCGTAACATCGCTGGTTTTACGTATAAAAGAGCATAATTTCACTGTATACCGCTGATAGTTCACATAAGGGTGACCTTTTTGTTCCCATACGCATTACGGAATATTAGACATTTACAAAACGAAAAAGAAACAATATAATTATTATTTGTAATATGCAAAAACATCTAAGTTAAGGCCATTTTTACCACAAAATTTTCAAAAATACCTTTATTTTATGCTTTAAACTCATTATGATTCTTATATTCCATTTTGATGTCAACTTAAAGAGTAAACTTCTAGCATTATCTGGTAGATTTAAACACCTGAAATATTGCACACGTCAGATTTTGTTGATTTTCTGTTACGGAGGTTAGAGGTTACGGAGGTTAGAACCATCAATAATATCTTTATTTCTGAATTGTTGTTTAACTTTCCTTACATTTGTTTTTTTGTTTACTAGACATACCCATTGGTGTCATTCAACTGCCTTGAAATAGTACTTCACATAGCCTCCGTTCCTTCACAATCACTGTCACGTAGGTTAGGTTCTTATATGCGACATTATAAAAAATCCGTATTTTTAAAAATTTTGAACACGGATTTATTAATTTGCTTAAAAAAGGATTCTGTGCTAAAGTTTTAATATATATTAGACACAAAAACACAGTTTTAGCTCTACTAACGATATATTGTATTATCTTAAAAACTATTCAAACACTGTTACGGTAGGTTAGGTGAAATTTGGCGACAGCGATGATCAAGGTCTGTTTAAAAAATTGTTATTCATTTACCAATTAAAGTTTCATTTATATGATTTTGACATGTTTCTTCATTAATTAAAACAATTTTTGTTTGTTTAGAACAAAATGCGACCAGGTTATGCACATTTAACCAGCAAGGTATACGTTGGCGACATCGCCTTTTACACGATTCCGGACTTCCTTTTGTGTAAATACTCGGAGAAAAAATATAAAAAAATATAACAGCTAATATTATTTTGTGTGGCAAAATATGTTAACATAAAGGGTCAAGGAATAATTTGAATATCAGTAACCATAGCTTTGAAATGTATTGAAATGTATTGGCGACATAGCGTTTTTTCATTTGTATGAATTATACGGGAATGACTGATATGCATTCGCATGATTTCATGACTGTTTTATATATCATATATATCATATTGTAGAAGATGCATTTTTTTTTACTGTGCCTTAAAATTCAAAATATTTTGTCAAAAAGACAATTAATAAAGATATCGAGAAGCAACAATAATAAACAATGTTAAATCAATACTAGAAAATAATCCAATATCCCAACCCAAAACAGGGTGGGTGGTTAGGACATGTGATACCTCAGTATGTAGTTGATTTGGTAGAATTATAATCAGACTTCATTTTCCAAGCAAAATTCGAATAATTTTCCCATTTTACCCAATTAATCTTACTATAAGTTCATAAGGTTTTAGAGATATTGTTCATTATTGTTATTGTATAAAAAAGAAATAAGTTGGAAAAACCTTTTACATAAACAATGCATCTTATTTATAAACCAAGTAGCAAATTCTAAAACAGCATAAACAAACATGTCAGTTTTTTCTTGAACAATAATTTGCTCATAGTACTTCAGAAATGTCATTGAATTAGTCCATCCAGCATTTTCATAATGTCTTGAATGGGTACACCTGCCTGCTTGGTTGCACTAGTAGCTGCAGCTCTTGTGAAATGTGGTGTAAAAATGTTCACATAAACACCGGCTAATATTATCATTTGTTTCGCCCATCGACTTATAATGTCTCTCGATACTTTGTTATATGGTTTAAATTTTACAAAACTGATAAACATTAATGATTTACATTTTCTTGCATTCTTGGTTCTTTCCAAGTAATGAGACAAAGTGTCAATTAAACATAAACTAGGATCCAGAAGGAAAGTGTGACTGAATCAGCAAGATGGTAGATCACCGTTGACCGGCGAGGTTATGTGCGAGGTACGAGTCATCCGAGGAACTCCGAGTGGAAAAATTCAAGTCGATCCATTCACTCAATCCAATTTGAGAAATCGTTTGCACATTTTTTAAAGAAGAAATAATAATACACCTGTACCTAGATACGATTCCGTTGCGAAAAACGATTGGGTCTTCCGTCCTATCATTGATAAGATGAAATAAGAATTTAACTGAGATTTTCGTGAAAATTTATTACATTAAAATCTTGTTAAGATGAACAATTTTGTTTTCATTTTTTGCCAAACAATTTATAGCAAGTTGACGGTACGACCGTTATGACGAACACAGATACATGTATATCTTTTGTTGTAATTTAGATCGGGTTCATCAAACTTCACGTGCCTTTTGATGCGTTTAGACTCTGACGTCATATGACTTTGTATGTAAGTTACATGACAAAAAAGAAGCCTGAATAGTGCTAAAAAATGAAAACCGTTTCGTCTACTATTTCTCTTCAATATTTATCCATTAACTCAGGGCGTGCTAACTTTTGCTGCTATTCTCGCGAGAACGTAGCTTGAACAAGTGATGCATTGTGGGTCCAGAGAACTGAGGAAAGAAAATTCTGATGAATGAATGTGTAGTAGTCCAAATTTTCTCTTCGACTAGGCGTTGCTTTGCAAGTGTCATAACAGTATTTCACTTGGGTTCACGTCAAATCATGTCTGACGCAAAATAATCCTGGAATCTTCCCTTCCGATTCGGGCATTGTGATACGAGATCGGAGCTAAACTTATTTATGAGTTGAAAAACAACATGTAAACTTTCTGTATTGGCAAGATTAATTAAAATTTAGGGCGTGCTGATTTTTCTATATTCTGTCAAGAAAGGGGAGTGATTAGACCCTAGACTAGATTTTTCAAGCGCCTGTTCGATTCGACCGAAACAAACTTGCGTGTCTTGCTGGATGGCTATGTATTTTTTGGTACTAAAATCTTTATAACGAATGGTTTTACAAGATCTCAAAAGGAAAACTCTCAGAAGTTTGTTTTGTGAATTAATTACATCTACTAAAACTTGCGCATTTTTGGTAAGAAAGTATAGCAGAAATTAATACTGTTGTGCAACCTGCAGAGCTTGCAGTGACGAGCGTCGCTTCGCGACGCTCGCTGTAAATAAGATTTCTGTCTCCTATTTTTGGGACCTGCCCCTATTTCCTGGCATATATTTTTTTAAAAGTTCTATGATTTTTTTTTACACTCTGCATTATTTATGAAATATATTCGAAAGAAAAATCAAGGTTGTCGCCCCTTTAATCCTAAAAGGGAAATTTGAATGTTTATCTTTGTCCCTGTCGATTCCATTTTTGAGGGACCCGCACCTTTTTCATTATATCATCTTAAGCCGCTTATGATTGTGTTTACTTTTGTTCAAAAAATATTCAGAGGTTGATATAGAAAATGCTTTGGTCACATCTTAATCAAGCAGAGAAAAGTAAATTGAAGATATTCCACATAAATAAAGACGTCACTGAAGAAATATTTAAGGTACGCGTATTTCCATTCACCGATGATGACGTGGGTTTTTGATTTAAGATGTAATATCCCCTTGATAAGAGATATAACTTTCTGAAGACATTTTCCATGAAATTCACAAATTTTTCAATGTGGACCATTTTTATAGTCAACTCTTACAAATCTAATGTACAGATGTTGAATTCTAGTTTCTATTGACAATATTTTCATCAATTATCTATAATAGTTTACCTAAAATATTTAAACTAAGTCCCTTTAAACTGTGAAAATTGAGAGATATATTTCTATCTTATAATGCATACGTCTTTTGTTTCAGATGCAGAATAAGAATTTTTTAAATATATATTTAATATTATATTTTGTTTTATTAAAAATATTTTCGAGGGCGATAATGGAAAGATGACTCTTGTTGAAGGATGCATATTATTTTAGATGTACAGAAAAAAAAATTTGAGATTCTGATTTTAAAAGCAGCGCTTCATTTTAAACAATAAAATGCTTTCTTTGTTTGTTATTACTGGAATGAACGGAAGCAGCTGTTGCAGAAAAAATACTTAACCCGCGTAAGCGGGTTATGTAAATTTTTTCTGCAATAGCTGCGACCGTTCATTCCAGTAATAACAAACAAAGAAAGCATTTTTTGTTTTATATTTATATCTGTTTAAATAATCATTTAAAGTTTGAATAAAAAGGTTAATTATTGTATTAATGATGCAAACATCTTTATACGTTTCATTGATGGAACAGCCACTGATCAAGAAATCTGTACTGGCGACATGCCTAATGTTGTTCACGCAGTGATGAACGCAATGGGTTTTCTTAAGAAATAAAGGAGAAATTATTCAGTGGATGTAAATATATGTGTTGTAATCGGAATTTGATAGGTATGACATCAAACATTATTTTCTTCTATACCTCATACTTTTAATTTTATTGCGAGATAAAAAATTATTGATATCATTATTTACCATATCAAATTTTTTTCACATCATGATTAGGCATTATATTCATTTCTGAAAAAGTAAGCAACGCTTCATACTTAAAAGTATTTTTATTTTGAATCTATTGCTATTGTTGTTGATGAAAAAGCAGAGGGATACCGGGGTAATTCATTTTAAATTCATATACCAGTAGAACGATATCTTTAAAAGAATGCTTTTCTATTGGTGTAATGATAAATACTGTTAAGTAGAAAATTTTGAAAATGTATATTTTCTTTATTTAGTCATTTATTAAATTTTTAAAAATTGTCAACAAGGACAAATACCCCTTTTCAGGCACCTTCACTATGTTTCTTTATTGTGCTTCTAAACAATAATGGTCTCCCTGATATTAACAATACAAAGGTATCTTGTAAGTAGCAAGTATTTCGAAACTTTCAGCATCAGAATGATGCATATAAACCAGTTTTTACATAATATGTGTAATACTAGAAATGTTTTTTTTTATGTTAGCATGTCCTTTTGTTAATTTATATCTCCCATCTTAGATAATAGATTACATGTATATTAAATGAAAAAGAAAGACAAATTATGTACTTTGACCCATTAAAATTATAAGTATGGAAAGACCTGACGAATCGAATGCGTGAAATTAACGCATAGAATTATACAACAGTTCGTAAAATCAGGATCTTTTATTATTTTGATTCCATTTCCAGTACTTTGACTGGAGAAGAAGTCGCAGACTTTTCTTTAAGAATCAATATCAACACTTCCCCACCTTTTTTTTTCGAGCAACATTTTGACTGAGATTAACTTAACGTTTTGAAAAATATCTATTGTTATTTTTATAATAATAGAGAATAACAAAATGCCTTGAGGCCATTCGCTCACCTGAGTACTGTGGCAAGGGAAAAAGCAAAAATCAGCTTATTATTTAAAAGCTTAAATGCATGAGTGGTCCAGATTTAGCCTTAAAATTAGAAGGGGTAAGGGAGATGGGGTAGAATTTGAATCTATACTTAATGAGGGTGCTTCCAAATAAAATGAAAAACCATGACTTTGTTTTTTTTTTTTGAGAGGAAGATTGTTCCTATACAGTGGACATCAGATATCCGGACGCAAGATATCCGGATGCTTCAGTATCCGGACGACTTTTCATGGGAACATAATTTCTTAATTTTATTTTGTCTTGTTTAACTGGTAACAAAGATATCCGGACGCTTCACATACCAAGACAAATTGACTAGGAACCAAAGCGTCCGGATGATAAGGCTCCACTGTATACTACTATGTTAAAGAAGATGGGCGTATAAGGTGGGCAGAATGCCTAAAGCGTAAAATATTAAGAAATCACATTTGAAATGTAAATTGAGTATTTAAAATTACATCTCATTGTTGAAATTTATGAAATTATGAGGAAAAAAACTTTTTCTGAGAGAAAATAAATTTCTTTAAAAAATTTCATTTATAAAAATATTCCATGTTATTCGTGGGATTCGAACCCCAGCAATAAAATACCGATGTGTCAGACTGCTTTGAGACTAACGCGCTAACCACTATGCTACATGACTGATGTATTGTAGTGGCATTTATGATATGACCCTTGAGTTAATGGACTTGAAGTATTTCTTGGAAATATGCCAATATTTTGTCATAAAAGTGTATTTTTAAGGCAAAGTGGGTCTTCCCTCCATTTTTTTGTAAACCAAAAAATATGTATATTATAACAGACTTTTAGAATTATCGTTCAAAAAAATGGAGCGAAGACCCACTCACATTGAAAAATTTTGTAAAAGTATGAAAAACTGATCGTTTTTGTTCCTTTAAGTCTGTTTATGCTTTTTCATAAGCAAATATTTTCAGTTTTTGTGAGATTTTTGTAAATTATAGAAATTTTTCTAAAAGTATACTTAAATACTAGATGAGATATTACATAAAATTGGGATATAATTGAGATTAGATTTTTTCACTTCTTATCCGACGCGCTATAGGCATTCTGTCCGCCTTATACGCCCATCTTCTTTGATCATCCATTGTGGCCCCACTTTACTCAGGGGGTCATGTATTTTAAAAAAAACTTGAATCTAAACTACCTGTGGATGCTTTTACATATTTATGAACAATCATGGCTTTGTTGCTCTTGAGAAGAAGATATTTGAAGATTGTTCCTATATACTTCTATGCTAAACTTTCATCTTCGATTGTGTATCTTCCCCAAAGGGTCATGATTTGAACAAACCTGAACTGAAATACCTGTGGATACTTTCACATAAATTTGTCCAACCATGGCTTTGATATTCTTATGATGAAGATTTTAAAAGATTTTTTTCCTATATATTCCTATGACAAACTTTGATTATTCATCCCCCTTCTCGGGGGTCATATTTTGAACAAACTTGAATCTACACCATCTGAAGATGCTTTCATATAAATAAGAACAACCATGGCTTTGATGTTCTTGAGAAGAAGATTTAAAAAGATGTTTTCCCATATATTCTTATGTAAACCCTTGATCGTCCATTGTGGCCCCAACCTATCTCCGGGGTCATGATTTGTACAAACTTGAATCTACACCACCATCAGTCATGGCTTTGCTACTCGAGAAGATTTTTAAAGATTTTCCTATATATTTCTATGTTAAACTTTGATCAGCTATTGCGGTACCGCCCTACCCCGGGGTCATGATTTGAAGAAACTTGAATTTACACTACCTGAGGATTGTTCCACATGAATTTCATCATTCCTGACCCAGTGGTTCTTGAGAAGAAGATTTTAAAATTATACCGTTAATTTTTCGCTAATTCATAATTATTTTCCCTTGGAAGAAGGCATGGCTCTTCACCCAAAGATTCTTTGTGGCAAGTTTTGGTTGAAATTGGCCCAGTTGTTCTGGAGAAGAAGATAACAATGTGAAAAGTTTACAATGACGGCGACAAAGACAACAACGATGGCAGACAACGGACAAATTTTGATCAGAAAAGCTCATTTGAGTTTTTGGCTCAGGTGAGCTAAAACAAACAAACAGAACTAAATACTATAGAGTGACGTACTTTTTTCCATGGGGTCATAATTCCGCGGGATCTCAATTTCTTTTTAATCTGCTGGTAGAAAATATGGCGGATTTACTAGACTTTCACTATATGCCTTACATTTATATTAATTACGCTCGAGCAAATTTTCGCGGAAAATTTGTGATCGCATACATAGCGTAAATTAATGCCACGCGGAAAAAAGTACTTCAACTCGTACAGTAAATTAAATAAAAACAATCAAGTTTGTAAGAGTATTAAAGTGGTTTGTTATTCCTACTTTATTCAAAAATCTACGCATTTTCTTTAAAAGAGTACCTAGAGCCCCTCAGAGTTACCTTTTAAACTGTAGATAAGTGCATGACATTTCTCCTTGGTCGGTGTGTTATTGGTTTCTGAAATATTTACAGAATCTACTTGACTGACAAATATTACACTCGTGTAAAAGGATTTATCTTTGTTCTAAGAATAACACATCTAAAAAGAAACAAGACTTGTTTGTGAAACACTCATGACAAAGATAAAAGAAAAAATAAGGATTAAGCTCCCAAAATCAAGATAACTTACCTGAGCTGAAAGCTCAAGTGAGATTTTCTTATCATATGTTGTCTGTAGTTCGTCTGTCATTTTCGAATTCTTCTCCAGAACTAGGGTGTCTATTTAAACCAAACTTACGTGATGGAGATTCATGGTTAAGCAATAGAAGGACCATACCCTCATTCAAGGTATGGGCGTCGGAAGAAAATTGAAAGTGGGGTTGCTAATTGAAAGTGGGCTGGGGACTAAACCAACATATATATGCATATATATGTTTTCCACATAATACCTAAATAATATTAAAAGATTCAAGATTAATACTACTGGTTATCATTTTATGGCTCCATTCTCTCGTTGAGTTTGGGTAGGTCTTCGGCAAATGTAAACAGTGAGAAGGCATGGGTTGAATGAAGATTTTGTCATTTAATCATTTCCTTATATAATAAAACAATCATTATATTTTCTGTCAATTGTCTTTTTTTCCTCGACCATCGGTTTCGGTAAATATTGTACCCTTCAAATGTCTAAATCATCATATTGACCTCAAAAATAGCAATTATAATACTATCAGAACATTGCTTACGACTTTTTAACTTAACATGAATAATTTTTATTACAATTTGATAGAATGAATTTCCTTACCAAACTCTTTATTTTCAATTATATAAAGGCAATAATCTCTTTCTGTCGATGGATTAATCCTAAAACACACTGGTTTTTTATTTTCTGCAAAAAAGACGTGATATCAATACACATGTACATAATGTTGAACAGCTAATTAAGAGAATTTTTGTTCCTCTGATTGAGACATGTCACTTTTGCAATCAATTATATCAATCTAAAGATCTTTTAAAAATTATATTTTAGATAAATACTCATATACAATGATATAGCATAACTGAAAATCGAAAAGAAAATGGGCGTCACTACAAAGAAGGATATGGAGATAACGAACAGTATTAAATACACATGTAACAAAGTCTATAAAAGAATACAAGAGACCCAAGGACCTTATAGGTCACCTGAGCATCATGCAGCAACTTTCCAATGATTGAATAGGTCCTCAGTACCCCCTTGCTTGTCGTAAAAGACGACAAAATGGGGCGGTCCTTCGGATGAGACCGTAAAAACCGAGGCCCCGTGTCACAGCAGGTGTGGCACGATAAAGACCCCTCCCTGCTCAAAGGCCGTAAGTGCCGAGCAAAGGCCCAAATTTGCAGCCCTTCACCGGCAATGGTGACGTCTCCATATCAGTGAAATATTCTGGAGAGGGACGTTAAACAGTATACAATCAATCAATCAATCCAATGAATTTGGTTCATGTTTTAAACTAGATGCCATGGCATTCAAAATTCTGAAAGAGGCACCATTGCTCACGATAACTATACATTTGGCAATTGCTTAGTTCGGTTACTTAATATCCATAGGCAGGGTTGGGGAACAAAAATGCATTTCAACTAATTAGTTAGGCCAAAAAATAATAGTCATGTTTCCTGCTACCAGTCTGGAAAAATAGGGAAGGCAGGTAAGTAAATTAATATTTTTTCTTTTTTTTTTTTTATTTTTTCTCCGATGGCGTTTCTTTGGATATGAAAGAATACAAGATCAAATCAAACATGCCATAGGTCAATATTGCCTTTTAAAATTAAATTTCATGTCTTTTGATGCACATCTTAAGTGGTATTTTATAAAAGTTCATATTTAAAACATAGAATTTTATAAAATACCACTTGAATGTATATTTTTTTTTCAGTTTTGGAACATGAAATTTCAAAAATTTCTCATTCAACCCCCCAAAAACTAAATAAAACACTTTTTTAGTCGGCTACAATAAAAATGGGGTAGGTCAGGTAGCAGGAAACAAGACTTTTTTAATTTTTGGTTTATATTCAGCAATAATCAGCAGCGTCCCTACTACACATGGACTCCTAAACCTAGGTCCACAAATTTCACAATTTTGGAAAAGGCACCCTTGCTTATCAAAAATGTTTGATTAATACCAAGGAACAAATTGCAAACAAATCATTTTCAGCAGATAAATAGAGCCCCCCCCCCCTTCTATGGTACCCATGACCCAGGGGAATGAAATTGAAATGCTCATCATAACAATAAAGTTAAGCAGATAAGATTTTCAAAGAATTAATGTATTTTTACTATATAATCAATAGAGACCCACCCTAACACCAGAACCCTTGACCCTCGGGCCATAAAATTCACAATTCTGGATAAGGATTTCTTGCTTATCATGTCTATGTACTTAAACGTAGTATATTTGATACCCAGGAGCAGAGAAGATGATTTTCAAAGAATTAATGTATTTTCACTATAAAATCAATAGAGCCCCACCTTAACACCAGAACCCTTGACCCTCAGGCCATAAAGTTCACAATTCTGGATAAGGCTTTCTTGCTTATCATATCTATGTACTTAAACTAAGAATATTTAATACCCAGGAGCAGAGAAGATTTTTAAAAGAATTAATGTGTTTTCACTTAATCAATAGAGCCCCGTCCTAACACCAGAACCCGTGACCCTGGAGCCATACAATGCACAATTTTGGAAGAGGCATTCTTGTTCATCTATGTGCATAGTTAGTCTACTTGATACCCAGGAGCAGAGAAGAGATTTCATGTATTTCCACTATATAATCAATAGAGCCCCACCCTAACACCAGAACCCCTGACCCTGGGGCCATAAAATTCACATTTTCGGAAGAGACATTCTTGTTCATCATAACTCTGTATTTTGTTAGTTTATTAAATACACATGAGCAGAGAAGAAGAAGATTTTCAAAGAAATAATGCATTTTCACTGTATTATCTATGTAGTCCCGCCCTAGCACCTAGTAACCCTTGACCCTGGGGCCATAAAATTCACAATTTTGGAAGAGGCATTCTTGCTCATCATAACTATGTGCATAGTTTAGTCTACTTAATATTCAGGAGAAGAAATATAATGTATTTCCACTATGTAATCAATAGAACCCCGCCCTTACATAAGAACACCTGACCCTGGGGCCATAAAATTCATATTTTCGGAATAGGTATTCTTGCTCATCATAGCTATGTACTTAGTTAGTTTGTTTAATACACATGCGCAGAGAAGAAGAAGATTTTCAAAGAAATAATGCATTTTCACTGTATAATCTATATAGCCCTGCCCTAACACTTAAGAAAAGTATTTCACAATTTTGGTAGTGGACTCAATGTACATTACATTCATACAGTTTGACTGCTTGATGTCCAGGAGTGAAGAAGATTTTTAAAGATAGCTTTGATTTTAGTGGTTTTGTCCCCACCCCTCAGGCCCCAGGGGGGCGAAGATCATAAAATTAAAAATTTTGTTTTCCTTTACTCTTAGATGCTGCATACCAAAATTGGTTGAAATTGGTTCAGTGGTTTCAGATAAGAAGATGAAAATGTAAAAATGTTAACACACGACATACGAAACACGACGACAGACGAAAACGGATAGCAATAGGTCACCTGGGTGACTCAGGTGACCTAATAAAATAGGAGCAGAGCAAACACGGACGCCCAAACATCAGAGGTGGAATCAGGTACCATGGAGGAGTTAGCATCCCCTGCCGACCGGTCACACGCCGTGTGGTCCATGTCATGATCGGGAAATTACGGAAAAATCCGTTGTCAATTCAGGATCTAGATCAACTTTAAAAAAAGTTTTTAAACCACGTTAAATGAGCGGTTCTGATCAAAGCATGCATGTATGTTAGTCGAATTGCATTCAAATACGTCTATTTTTGTAAGGCAGATCGGCTTAATTCCATGATGGTTCATTAATAACAAGAAGTTATTCACATTTTGGTGCAAGTTTTAATATATAGGATCTTATAAATAGACATCCCAAAGAGACAAGGGTAGGGGAAATGTATTACATATACTTATGCAATATTCTCATAATGCTTGTAAACTTACATTTTTTTTGTGAGTCTGATTCTCCTCATTTTGAAGCACAACTGCATTACAGTTCGCTGCGGCATTTTTTTTTTTCATTTTCAACATTGCATCAAAGTAAAACGACAATGTTTATGATCAAATAAAGTAGAAATGGCGGTATTTATTTTCTTAACTATGAGTAATGACCACAAAATAGCCTAAATTTTGTCTTTGTTGAGACTTTTTATAGTGTATTTGTCTTTTCGTTCTAAAAATATATACTTTAAAACGCGACGTTTAGTTGTGACGCGGAGAAGCCAACTTTGTTTGATTTTTTAAACAGATATAAACTAAATACAATTTAACCTTATTAAATTGAAACTAATTAAATTGATATATGTGCATTTGTATATTATATTTGATGATATGGCGCCAAATATAAAAAGATATGGCCAATGTGCCATAACTTTTGGATCAACGTTAACCCTCGTATTACACGTCCATAATCTTGTTGATACTTTTGTCAGGCAGTTTACTAATTCATAAAGTATAAGTTGTAAATCTTACCATCACTGCATTGAAAACGAATTTGTTCTAATCGTATTTTTTTACCGTGTTAAATGACATCTTCGAGTGTACCAAAAGCATCTTTATAACGAGTAATGTCATTTTCATTCAAAAGAATATCTGAAATAATACGATTTACTTTACTGCAATACTCTAAATTGTACCCAACATACAGTATATCAATATATGAAAATATAAGTTAAATGATATATGTATACGAAATATGGAGAAAATGAACAGAAAATAAATTCAAAACTATTCTGAAACAAAAAAAATCTGAAGCTAAACCAAGACAGATCTCTGAAAAAATAACCATTAGAGTTTGGACTAGGTGCCATGAAGGAGCAACTCTTGTAGGAACTCCTGTAGGCTGGTCACATACGCTGCGTGCTTCTTGTCATGAATTGGCAAACGATAAAATATTAATTTAGTCTTTCAATAATCACATCCTATTACCGGCAACTGGGAGAACCGATGCATCTGGGACGACAGACGGCAAAGTTGTTTTTCGCTATGACGGAAACCTAATTAATATAATATTTTTTACTATTTATACCATTCATTTACTTTCATTTCGTGCTTTCCAATTTGAACTATTTTTTCTATCGAATATAAAACTATTAATTCCTACTAAAACAAAATATGAACGGAATAAGCTAAATTTCAATTGTTGTTCATACGTAAATTTGTAAAACTGTCATAGTTTATAAAATTCAAAGTTTTTATAAAATATGAATTGAGATTGAAACCTTTTTTTAATATTTCTAGCATATCAATCATAATCAAAGTACTCAGAAGTACTGAAAGCCGGGCTCATTTACAGGGTAATGAACAAGGACCGTAGTGAAAGTTTAAAATCAAGTTCAGACGTCTAGAAGATATGTTACACACAAAAAAATATCTCAATGGCATGTATAGTATTAAAAAGTTTTAAAAATTAAATAAAATATAGCTAGAAATTAACAGCGTAAAATATTTATTACATGTATCGTTTCGGGGTTTTATATACAAACAGAAGTAAATAAACACCGATGCAGCAAGATTAATTAACGTCAAACGAGTCTGCACTGATGTGTCCTCAGTTTTGCATCAAGTCATTAATGATGTTCCCTGCATTTGTGTAAGCCTGATGGTACAACTTTTATTTATAGAATATGACGCAGACAGGGATACCAGATGAAAACCTTTCGCACCTTTTGAATTGATTTGTAAAATATAAGTCAAAGGAGCCAGGAAAAATATTAAACAATTTAATACCGGTATTTTGATAAAAATATTCGATTTACTTTTCTTAAGGTGTTTGAACGAATTTTGTTTTCTCAACAGCGGCTAGGCGTACATATGTACGTACTATATTTTTACTCGTAAACTCAATTTGGCGGTGAAGAAGCAGCATTTCCTGTTGCTCACCGTCGCAATAGCCGGGCATTGCTCTACGAGAAATGAGCCCGGCTAAAAAGACCGTTAACGATAGCTCAGTCGGTAGAGCGCTCGCTACGTGATCGGAATTTCATGAGTTCGTATCTCGGCCGCGACTGACCTACGTCGATACAAAATGGATATATAGCAGCTATTCCTTCGCCATGCGCTGGGCACTTTGAAGTGAAAGTTGCGGGTCCTTCGAATGAGACCTTAAAAACCGAGGCCCAGTGTCAGCGGCAGGCGTTGGCACGATAAAGATCCCTCACTGCCTAATGGCTTTGAGTGCCGAGTAAAGGTCAAAATAGAAGCCCATCACCGGCATATGGTGACGTCTCCATAGGATTGAAAAATTCTCGAGAGAGACGTTAAACAATATATAATCAATCAATCAATAGATCATAAAAGAAATTATTTTATAGTTCCTATAATATGTTGTCGGTGCGACCGTTAGGGCGAACGCAGATAGTTTTTATTTAGATCGGACTCGTCAAACCGCATTTCTTGTGACATTCGGTGCGTACAAGACTCTGACGTCACATGGCATCGTTTGCATGTTGCTTTGCGAAACCGAAGCTTAAACAGGGCTGATTTCAATCATTTTATGACTATTTTCTGCAATAAACATATAAATTCAATAAAGGAAAGCAACTTTATTTTTTTCAACTTTTGTCGTGCATGGGTACATGTATCGGCGTAAAATGTGCCGATTATCTTGCATAACCTTTGTTTACATTTTATTTCAGACACGTGTATCTGTGATTGTTTGTATACTGCACTGCCATGCAAAAATATAATTTCTTCTTTTGTATCTCACTTTCCTGCATTGGACATTTGAAGTTTTACGTTATTTACCGAGTGCTGTATTTGCCTATTAATTCATTACTTACTGTCCATTGTTCCATGATCACATTCATCCTTCTCAGATGAAGTTGACATTTTCTGATTCGTACTTCCCTTTTAGTGAGCATTGACAGAATCTGAAAAAAGAAATAAGAATCGAAAATTTTAAACAAGAGGCCCATGGGCCACATCACTCACCTGAGCACTAAGGGTAGGAAGAAGTAGAAAATGGTTTAAATCCAAAAGTAGTCCCATGACCAATTATGGATTTGCTATTTTTTAGAAAATTATTTTTAAAGAATTTTCCTATAAATATCTTTAAAAACTTTGGTCGGCCATTTTGGCCCCGCCCTACCCCCGGGGTTCATGATTTGAACAAACTTGAATCTACACTACCTGAACATGCTTCCATATAAATATGATGAATTGTAGCTTTGTCATTCTTGAGAAGAAGATGTTTAAGAATTTTCCTATATATTTCTATGTAAAACTTTGGTCGGCCATTTTGGCCCCGCCTTATCCCTGGGGGTCATGATTTGAACAAAGTTGAATCTACACTACCTGAGCATGCTTCCATATAAATATGATAAATTATGGTTTTTTCATTCTTGAGAAGAAGATGTTCAAAGAATTTTCCTATATATTTCTATGTAAAACTTTGGTCGGCCATTTTGGCCCCGCCCTATCTCCGGGGGTCATGATTTGAACAAACTTGAATCTACACTACCTGAGCATGCTTCCATATAAATATGATAAATTATGTTTTTTCATTCTTGAGAAGAAGATTTTTAAAGCATTTTGGCCCCGCCCTACCCCGGGGGTCATGATTTGAACAAACTTGAATCTACACTACCTGAACATGCTTCCATATAAATATGATGAATTATGGCTTGGTCATTCTTGAGAAGAAGATTTTCAAAGAATTTTCCTATATTTTTCTATGTAAAACTTAAGTCAGCCATTTTGGCCCCGCCCTACCCCCGGGGGTCATGATTTGAACAAACTTGAATTTACACTACCTGAAAATGCTTCCATATAAATATGATGAATAATGGCTTTGTCATTCTTGAGAAGAAGATTTTTAAAGAATTTTCCTAGTATATATTTCTATGTAAAACTTTGGTCGGCCATTTTGGTCCCGCCCTACCCCGGGGGTCATGATTTGAACAAACTTGAATCTACACTACCTGAACATGCTTCCATATAAATATGATGAATAACGGCACTGTCATTCTTGAGAAGAAGATTTTTAAAGAATTTTCCTATATATTTCTATGTAAAACTTTGGTCAGCCATTTTGGCCCCGCCCTACTCCAGGGGGACAAGATTTGAACAAACTTGAATCTAGACTACCTGAGCATGCTTCCATATAAATATGATGAATTAAGGCTTTGTCATTCTTGAGAAAAAGATTTTTAAAGAATTTTCCTATATATTTCTATGTAAAACTTTGGTCGGCCATTTTGGCCCTGCCCTTCCCCCGGGGGTCATGATTTGAACAAACTTGAATCTACACTATCTGAGGATGTTTCCCCATAAGTTTCATCTTTCCTGGCACAGTGATTCTTGAGAAGAAGATTTTTAAAATATGCCACCAAATTTTCATTAATTCCCAATTATCTCCCCTTGAATCAGGCCGTTGCCCTTCATTTGAACAAACTTGAATCCCCTTCACCGAAGGATGCTTTGTGGCAAGTTTGGTTGAAATTGGCCAAGCGGTTCTTGAGAAGAAGTCGAAAATGTGAAAAGTTTATAGACAGACAGACGGACAGACGGACAGACAGACAGACAGAAGGACGGACGGACGCCGGACAAAATGTGATCAGAAAAGCTCACTTAAGCCTTCGGCTCCTGGGGGGTTGGGCAAAAACAACTTAAATTAGTGCAATCTTTAAAAATCTTCTTCTTTAGTCCCGGACATCAAGCAGTCAAACTGTTGGTATGATTGTAATCAGCATTGAGTCCTCTACCAAAATTGTGAAATTCATGGCCCCAGGGTCAGGGGTTCTGGTGTTAGGGCGGGGCTCTATTGATTATATAGTGAAAACACATTAATTCTTTGAATATCTTCTTCTCTTCTCCTGGGTATTAAATAAACTAATTAAGTTCAAAGTAATGATGAGCAAGAGTGCCTTTACCAAAATTGTGAATTTAATGGCCACAGGGTCAGGGGTTATGGTGTTAGGGCGGGGCTCTATAATGATTATATATAGTGAAAATGCATTAAATCTGAGTATCAAATAAACTAAGTACATAGTTATGATGCGCAAGAATGTCTCTACATAAATTGTGAATTTTATGGCCCTAGGGTCAGGGGTTCTGGTGTTAGGGCGGGGCTCTATTGATTATATAGTGAAAATGCATTAAATCTTTGAAAATCTTCTTCTCTGCTCCTAGGTATTAAATAAACTAACTAAGTATATAGTTATGATGAGCAAGAGTGCCTCTACCACAATTGTGAAATTCATGGCCCTAGGGTCAGGGGTTCTGGTGTTAGGCCGGGGCTCTATTGATTATAGAGTGAAAATGCATTAAATCTTTGAAAATCTTCTTCTCTGCTCCTAGGTATTAAATAAACTAACTAAGTACATAGTTATGATGAGCAAGAGTGCCTCTACCAAAATTGTGAATTTAATGGCCCCAGGGTCATGGGTTCTGGTGTTATGGGCGGGGCTCTATTCATTATATAGTGAAAATGCATTAAAGCTTTGAAAATCTTCTTCTCTGCTTCCCCTTACAGAACAAGAGGCCCATGGGCCACATCGCTCACCTGAGCACTGTGGCTAGGTAAGTATAAATTGGTTTATTATTGAAAAGGTAAAATCCAAAAGTAGTCCCATGAACAATCATGGATTTTCTATCTTTGAGAAGATGATTTTTAAAGAATTTTCCCAAATATTTCTATGTTAAACTTTGGTCGCCCATTTTGGCCCCGCCCTAACCCCGTGGGTCATGATTTGAACAACTTGAATCTACACTACCTGAGGATGCCTCCATATAAATATGGTGAATTATGGCTTGGTCAATCTTGAGAAGATTTTTAAAGAACTTTCCTATATATTTCTATGTAAAACTTTGGTCGGCCATTTTGGCCCCGCCCTACCCCCAGGGCTCATGATTTGAATAAACTTGAATCTACACTACCTGACCATGCTTCCATATAAATATGATGAATTATGGCTTGGTCAATCTTGAGAAGATTTCTAAAGAATTTTCCTATATATTTCTATGTAAAACTTTGGTCGGCCATTTTGGCCCCGCCTTACCCCCAGGGGTCATGATTTGAACAAACTTGGATCTACACTACCTGAGCATGCTTCCATATAAATATGATGAATTATGGCTTTGTCATTCTTGAGAAGAAGATTTTTAAAGAATTTTTCCAATATATTTCTATGTAAAACTTTGGTCAGCCATTTTGGCCCCGCCCTACCCTCATTGTCATGATTTGAACAAACTTGAATCTAGACTACCTGAGGATGCTTCCATATAAATATGATGAATTATGGCTTTGTCATTCTTGAGAAGAAGATTTTTAAAGAATTTTTCCAATATATTTCTATGTAAAACTTTGGTCAGCCATTTTGGCCCCGCCCTACCCTCGGGGTCATGATTTGAACAAACTTAAATCTAACTACCTGAGGATGCTTCCAGATAAATATGATGAATTATGGCATAATCATTCTTAAGAAGAAGATTTTTAAAGAATTTTCCTATCTATTTCTATGTAAAACTTTGGTCAGCCATTTTGGCACTGCCCTACCCCCAGGGGTCATGATTTGAACGAACTTGAATCTACACTACCTGAGGATGCTTCCATATAAATATGATGAATTATGGCTTTGTCATTCTTGAGAAGAAGATTTTTAAAGAATGTTCCCATATATTTCGATGTAAAACTTTGGTCGGCCATTTTGGCCCCGCCCTACCCCTGGGGGTCATGATTTGAACAAACTTGAATCTACACTACCTGAGGATAATTCCCCATAAGTTTCATCTTTCCTGGCACAGTGGTTCTTGAGAAGAAGATTTTTAAAACATGCCACCAAATTTTCATAAATTGCGAATCATCTCCCCTTGAATGAGGGCGTGGCCCTTCATTTGAACAAACTTGAATTCCCTTCATCCAAGGATGCTTTGTGACAAGTTTGGTTGAAACTGGCCCAGCGGTTCTTGAGAAGAAGTGGAAAATGTGAAAAGTTTACAGACAGACAGACAGACGGACAGACGGACGGACAGACGGACGCCGGACAATATGTGATCAGAAAAGCTCACTTGAGCCTTCGGCTTAGGTGAGCTAAAAATTACAAACAATAAGATATGGCTCAAGAGTAATCAATTAACTCTTTACAACTTACTGAACTGTTATGCAACATACACTTAATGTTCACGTCATAGAAATAGAAATTTACCATTTCCCCGCAAGCACCTTATAGGGTGGTACACGTTTCTCTAAAGTTTAGTGTAAATAATATCATCACGTAATATTTTACCACAAATATAACTTTTCTTATTGTATGAGATTTTTGTAAGTATAAAATAGAAGGAAATTAGCTTTGAATTTAGGATAAAATGAACTTTTAAAAGTGCGTGAAAATGCGTGATTGCGGGGAAGCGGTATTTGCGTGATTTTGCGTTAGAAATAGGAAATGGTATATGCGTTAAAATGCGTGACTGCAAGGAAGGGGGTTAACGGAGAAAAACTGCTATGAAATTATTGGTTTCATTTTGTTTTGTTTTTTTGCGAGAAATGAATAATCTAAATAATATAACTATATATATCGCAATAATGAGGTGTCGCGAAAATTTAGTGATCTACAGTATACAGTTTTTGTCCTGTCCGTTTGTCTGTCTCTCTGTTCATCTATCTGTCCGTCTATCTGTCGGTCTGCCTGTTTGTATATATATAAAAACGGTAACCTCCCCATAACTTTTGATTGGTTGGGGATTTGGCTTTCATATTCCACAGATGTATTTCTTGTGACAAGTCATTTCTTTGGGCACCATCTAATTTGACTTTTTGACCCTGCCCTTTAAAATTAACTTAAGTTTACAAAACATTCCACTTTTTAAACGTGGCAATTCTTTCAAAGATATGGGGCAAGGGCTTTCATACGTCACAAATGTATTCATTGTGACCTTTCAGAATGTATACATGTAGATATTTTGACTTTAACCGTAGAGTTTGACCAACCTGAATCCTTGGCCATTACTTTTCAACAGTAAAAAATAGGGTTTCCATATTTGACATGTATATTCTTTAAAATAAGTCTTCATTTGGATACCAATATCTTTATAGGTCATACGAAACATTTCATAACACTAGGATTTTACTATATAAACATAAAGACTAGTATAAAAGAATGCTAAATTACGTTTGGTAAAAAAATGCTTTTGCTTAACCGAAAAATGAAGGCCTAAACATGTCCACTTTATAAATTCGTTACCAGCTTATCGTTCTTGATTTTGTGTTTGTATGACGTCACAAAGACCCATTGATGTAAATAACGCATTATATCTAGTGCAATTTTACTGCATTTTATTGAGTTAACTTTTAGTCTTTTTTGTGGATATAAATGTGATTATGTTTTTAGATGAGCTATCTGATTATAAAGAACAGTTTACTTCATTTGAACTTATAGTTAATTGGGCACAGAACTGAAAAGGAGAGCTTTTCATTTAAGAAATAAAATATCATTTTTTGAGTGTCATTGGGAAATGACATGAAGTCAGTCACGTGATCAAATTCTATAACGCCCGAAGTGCGTTATAGTAGATTTGATCACGTACCGACTTCATGTCATATCCCATTGACACACTAAAAATGATATTTTATTTCTTATATATATATATATATATATATATATATATATATATATATATATATATATATATATATATATATATATATATATATATATATATATATATATATATATATATTTATTTATTTATTTATTTCTATTCACATAACAAAGATAAAATGCTGTATTTAGACTTTGTTATTGAATGCAACATAACGTACAAATGCGACGTCATATGACGTCACAGTCAAGACTTTCCAAATGTGTTGTGCAAATCATGTGACCGACTGCATGTCATCGAAAATTGAATTTCATTTTTTTTTGTATTGTCATATAAGGAAAGACATTGGCAAATGTAAATAGAGTACGATGATACTGATGAAAACCCCGTTGAAATCAACGTATTTCACCCCAACCAAGACTACTTATTTCAAATTAATACCTTATTAGAAACAACAATCTTCTTTTTTGGTTTTTTTATACGTACATGTATATGATAAATGATGTACCCCCTTTTCTCTTAATAAACACGGGGATATTGAAGTTCATGATAAACGTTGATCTATAAAAAGTGGGCATATTTGAATGCACGCTTCTGCAATAGAAATAAGAGGTTTATGACGACATCATCGTAATTTTGCTGTCACAAGAAACGTGATTTTAAAACAATTACCAGCATTACGAGTATGCACGTGAATAAACATGAACTGTAATGCTACGGTGCTGATACTTCTATAACAGTTTGATAGAGTAACTGCAGTTTGAATATACTCATACAGTGCGTGCATAAGATGATCAGCTAAAAAGAAACCCATGTCCCCAGTGACCATTGTTAGCGAGACTGAACCTAAACAATTTTAAAAATTAATATTTCTACAATAAAAATATTTTTTTTTTTTATTAAAAAACAGAATATAATGTTTGTTAAAATAAACTGATACGCATGTAGAAAATTTGATCTGTAAATACACACAGAGACGCAGGGAAAGTCAAGGAAAGAGTGAAAAATAATAGAAAGAGGAGAAGACGAGAAAGCGATAGATTACACACAGAGACGCAGGATTACATAGACAGAATTGCGTTTAAAGTCTGACTTTTTAAAATTTTTACGATATTTAAAAAGTACCGACTTTGGTAAAAAAAAAATACGGGATGAGAAACAATCAATGAGAAAGGGAAAGTCAAGGAAAGAGTGAAAAATAATAGAAAGAGGAGAAGACGAGAAAGCGATAGAATCATTTCTTTTTTTCATAAAGAAATAACAAGCAAATTCAAAGAATTGTGGTCCCCCGCTTTCGGTATCTTTGTGGGCAAGATATCATTTTTAGGGTCAAGGTCAATAGGTCAAAGTTTTTGGTATCCCATGAAAGGTCTTGCCATAAAGAATACATATATTTAAAATATGAAAGTCCTAGTTTCTACCGTTCAAAAGTTGTGACCAAGGTTTACGTTTTTAAAAAGTAGTTAAAACTCCACGGTCAATGTCAATGGGTCAAAGTTCTTGGCATGCAATGAAAGGTCTTCTCACAAGGATTACATACGTGAAGTACGAAAGCCCTAGCCCTTACCGTTTAAAAGTTATGGTCAAGGTTAAAGTTTTTTCAGAAGTACATAAATCTCCAAGGTCAAGGTCCAAAGGTCAAAGTTGTTGGTATCCAATGAAAGGTGTTGCCTCAAAGAATACATGTGTGAAATATAAAAGTCCTTGTTTCTACTGTTCAAAAGTTGTGACCAAGGTTATAATTTTTAAAAAGTAGTTAAAACTCCAAGGTCAAGGTCAAAAGGTCAAAGTTCTTGGTATCCAATGAAAGGTCTTCTTGCAAGAATAACATATGTGAAGTATAAAAGCCGTAGCCCTAACTGTTCAAAATTTATGGTTAAGAATATAGTTTTTTCATAAGTACGTAAATTTCCAAGGTCAAGGTCAAAAGGTCAAAGTTGTTGGTATTCATTGAAAGGTCTTGTCACAAAGAATAAATATGTGAAATATGAAATTCCTAGTACCTACCATTCAAAAGTTATGGCCAAAGTAAAAGTTTGGAATTTTTTAGTAAAAGTAGTTGAAACTCCAAGGTCAAGGTCAAAAGGTCAAATTTGGTGGTACCCAAAGAAAGGTCTTATCACAAGGAATACACATATGAAATATGAAAATCATAGCTCCACTAAATCAAAAGTTATGGGCAAGGTTAAAGTTTTTGTGACGGACGGACAGACTGACGGACCGACGGACAGACCGACGGACCGACGGACAGACGAATGAGATTTAATGTCCCCTCGCTTTCGCGAAAGCGGGGGACAAAAATTAATCATTTATCCGCAGGTTTAGTTTCACTTTCACACACCGCTGTCAATCTAACCAGCTTTATACTTATATGCGCGTGCTACCGATCGAGTATATACTTCATACATGTGTTCAACAGTGCTCATAATCTGATCGTGCGTAAAAAAATTAATTGGGAAATTTACAAATCATATTTTTGTGTTAGAAATTTATTAAACTGTAAATGCTATTTGACAACGTCTATATTTTTATATATGCTCTATTTGAACATCGTTTTTTTCTCTCTCATTATATTGAAATGTAGAAGGATGACAATAAATTACACGGCTGAAACATGCTAAAATCTTGCAAACATGCAACAGGATGTTAAAGGACAAACACTATCTGTTTTGAAAATCATATATTTATGCAAAGTTTAATTCAAGACAATAATATTTCTTAAAAATCACGCTGCATAAGACATGATCGGCTATATAAATATTAGTACTGAATGTAGCGAGTGGGTCTTACTGACGTCATAAGCAAAGGAAGATAAGCCGCGCTAGTTGAAGTTCATCTTCGCAGTCAAGTAACGTTGATCGACTCTGCTTCCTCCAACTTGCGTAAAAAATCCAAAATGTTATTTCAGGCTTATTAATGTTGCTCAGATGAACTCATTTCCGTAAAAAACAAAATGCGCAGGACATTGTTTCGTATAACCTTTAACCTTTGACCTTGACTTTTGGAGTTTGACATGCATTTGAGAACAATCAACCCTCGCACTATATATAAGCTGCCATACGAGGGCATCAGTTTTTCACAAACACATCTCTTGTTTATTCAAAGCTACATGTATATATATTGCATATTTGAGAAAGAGAATACGATAAAAGCATAATTCAGAATTTGTTTATTCAATTTTCATAGCATATAATACCTAAAAAATCGCTTAGAAAAAATATGAGGGGCTATAGTTCCAATATATCCAAATAACAAATCTGTAAATTTAAGGGACTCCGATCCTCAGCCAGGAAGGACAACTCTTTAATTTATAATTTAATTCAAAAAGTCTTTAAATGAAGCTTGAAAATTAAATCTTTTCATGCAACAATTTTAATTATATGCCTCCGAATGTGCTTCAAGGTTCTCTGAACTTCTCAGAAAGGTCTAATTAAAAGTAGAAATTTTTATCCCGTGAAAGCATTTTTAGATACCAATGTTTATTAACCTGATATGAAATTAGAAGTGATTTATGGAGCTTTGCAAAGAACCTTGAAGCACATAGAGAGACATATAATGAAAATTGTTGCATGAATATATTTAATTTTCAAGCTACAATCAAAAAATTTTTGAATTAAATTATAAATTAAAGATTTGTCCTTCCTGGCTAAGGGTCGGAGTCCCTTAAGGAATGTTTTTCTTAATCTATGTGAGCTAAAAACTTTGTTTGTATTCAGTCATGCGTTTTTATTCAATTAATGTTCAACTGCACAGAAATATTGGAGTATTCAAAATAATTGCTCAATTAAAAAAAAATATGAATAGTTGTCTCTTATTGCAAATGGGTTTAACACTCCTTCATCCACATGGCAAAAAATCATGGACATGTGATTGTCATTTGATCGTCAAAGCAATGTGAAATAAATAATAATAAATACATGTACCTGGATTAAATATGCGTTGACATTTTTATATGTCAGTATTGAGTAGAAAAACATACACGCATGCAGGAAGTAAACCGGTGTTGTAGATTAGGATTTCTCCCATAGCCAACTTTCCCCCCGGAAATCGTACTCTAGAGTAGGATTTCCCCCCGAGGGGAAATCTCATACCATCTAGAGCCAAATTCCCCCTTTTCTTTCTCAGAGTAGGATTTCCCCCTTCTTGATATTGAGTCAATATAAACCGTAGCCGCAATATTTTTGTGAAAAAAAAGAAAAACAACAAACTGATTTTTAAAAGGTCAATGAGTGGGTTTCATTTTATTTATATTGTACGGCAAATAATGGAAACTCAACCCAATTTTTTAGCTTTCAAATGAAATGTAAATATTCTCAAAACAAACAAAACAAGGATGCATAGATTGGTATATATTTTTTGGAACTATTTTGATTGTAAATAATTACAATAATAAACTTTCTAAAATATTTTTAAAAAATTGTAAACTTACTATGATGTTCAAATTTCCACCTTTCTGTAACCATTCTTATTAATCTATACATTTTTGTTAAATTAGAATTCCTTAAATCCCATATTTGTGAAACTATTAATGAAAAAATTGACTTTCACTTTACTTATTTAAATAGCACTTAAATTGTAATTTTCAAGGTTTGTTTGTATCATCTGTCCTTATATTATTTCTCATTGGTGAGGGGGGGGGGGGGGGTTGACTTTGGGAGAAATCGCACTTTTTAAATACTATACAGAGTAGGATTCCCTCCCTCATCGCGGAAAATTGACTCTGGTATGGGATTTCTGTAGGGGAAATCCTACTCTAGAGCCAGTTTTCTTGGGGGAAAATCCTACTCTAGAGCCATTTTCCAGGGGGAAAGTCTACTCTAGAGCCAGTTTTCCGAGGGGAAAGATTTTAGGGGTAAAGCCTACTCTACAAGACCGGTACTTATTGTCTTTTTTTAAAATGTATTTGATTGTATGTTGATCAGCGTCTTATTCGCGAATTTTTCACATATTAAAAAGTCACTGAATGCCAACAAAAGGCTTCAATTTCAGATGCTCGGCACTTATAGAGAATTGGCAGTTACTATTCTTTTCCTGCCAACGCATACCGTGAC
The DNA here is from genome assembly GCF_032062105.1 of Saccostrea cuccullata. NCBI lineage: Eukaryota > Metazoa > Mollusca > Bivalvia > Ostreida > Ostreidae > Saccostrea > Saccostrea cuccullata. The sequence continues at coordinate 7,875 of NW_026921650.1, read as the reverse complement.
AATCTCAGTTATTTAGGTCTCTTCCGAAAGATTGTTGATTTTCACTATTAAAGCCGCGCGTTTAATGAAGGAACAATATTACACCTTAGATGTGTGGCGGTGCATGGACAAGAATTGACCTCCCTCCAATATCATAGCGAACGTCCTACCATTAGGCTACTGTGACAGGTTATATAAAATAGAAAGGAAAGAAAAAGAAAACAATACAACAAAGGTTAAAGAGAACAGCAAAAAATTAATTGAAAAACACTAAAAACCAACACACACTTATTAACATACAAAACAAAAAATAGACTTACAAGTTACTACTGGTAAAGATCCACAAATGATCTTCTTGACTGTAATAGATAATACATCAATTTTGCCGTATCAAAATATTCTGCACTATTGATAACCTAGATAAATATATATAGAGAGACATAAAATGTACTACTTCCAAAGTACGAAAAGATAAACGATCAAAATGAGAAAAACCCTTTATGGATAACTGCTAGGAAGGTGCTCATTTGGAAATAAGGAAACTCAACTAATTGTTGATGAACTGGAATGGTACTTTACAAATTGAAAATTGAATGAAAAATGGCGAGTGATGCTATCTAATGCGCATGCACAAGTAACAAAACCAGTGTTATTAAATTGCTTCCCCAGCACAGTGATACTTTGAGCCATTTCTGCGCTATGACTAGTTATGGGGTCATTATTTTAGCCATATATTGTATATATTTAATATGGCTGCGCATTTGTGACTAGTCCATTATTTTTGCATTATCATAGCTTATTGCTAAGGCAAAACTGCTTGCATACATTGACAAAGGGCAATCATTTGCCCTCATGGAAGATTGATTGTTGCTTATTGCTAAGACAATACTACTTGCATCGGTTGACATATGTTTGCTATTATGGTGCTAGTGACATGTTCATATAAATCATAATTTGCAATTTTGTTACATGCCTACTGGTGGCGAACAGTCTCGTGGCGGATATTGGGCTTACCAGTAGTCTTATTGAACTTTTTTTTCGACATTTTAACAAATGTTGTCAATTATGGACTAGACAGTGAAAATCTGTGCCCAGGGTTCACATTTTCTAGGGATGCCATTACAAGGCAGTATATTGATGCCTCGGCTCTCGCATTTAAGCGGCCGCGGGCCATTCAGCCAAATAAAATAGTAATCTTTCAATACTATTGCTATCCATTTGTTTGATACAATAATACAACTAGTAAGTCCTACTTTTAAAGTAATTTCATCTTTGATAATATAGTGATTGTTGCGGGTTCTTTCCCTAGTGATCTCCAAATAATGAAAAACTCAAAAAACGTTTTCACATTTATATAGACAACTTATTGTACATAGTATTCTGGCTCATGTCTGTCCACACAACGGTAAGTTTCTACGTCACACCATACTCTGTGCACCATACACTGACACCATACACAAAACGACGTAGAACGTAGAACGTCCAACGGGACCTACATAATTCAACAATTGTAAACACATTAAGTTACACAGTTGAATACTCAAAGCTACATACAAGTTATTACCCACATAACCCACCATACATAAACATGGGATAATAATGGGGTCAACATCACAGCGCTGCATTACAGAACTTGTATTAAATGCTTTTACACAATAATTACATTATTCTACATGTAACTTACACTTACACACAGTTACTTCACTTACATAGTTACTTTACGGTTTAGAATCATAATGAAACTAAATACTAGAATACTAGAGCCGATACTATCAATTAATACTACTCACAATAATATTTTTAGAACATACAAACTATACAAACGAACGAACATTCAAACAAATAAACTAAAATTAAAATACGTTGAAATAACAAAGTTATCCCAGGACCGTTTAATTAACAAAACAGAGAAGAAAATGTAAATAAAACAAGTTACTCACCTCCAGAAGTCAGTGTCAGTGTCTGTATTAACGCTTACAATTGTTAAAACTTTACAAAACTTTGGTAGTATAAAAATTGGTCAGTCAGAGCTCGTGCTACTACACCTTGGAAAGCCGGTTTTTAAGAAGGGCGGTATATAAATACAGGTAATGTAGAGGTACCAAAGAGGGTGTTTGAAGGGGTCCAGAATGGGAAAACTGAAAGAAACTAAGGAACAGCGTTAGAACAAATATCACAGTAAATTTAAAATACAAGCAAGACAAATAAACAATACAACACCGTAAATGTGACAATACCTCCCCCTTATGGAAAAGTATGCTAATACTTTAGAACACACATTTACGAAAGATTAAAAACAAGAGTTTAAATATACACAAATTGACACAAGTCATCACTGCCTACTAAGATAATCTGCTCCTTGATTATCTCTTCCCCTGATGGCGATAACTCGGTATCTATATGATTGAAGACCAAGAGCCCACCTTATAATCCTAGCGTTGATAACTTTGGCTTTGTTCAAATACATCAACGACTGATGATCTGTTTCAATGAGGAACTCGCGTCCATACAGGTACAGGTGGAACTTTTGGACTGCCCAAACAATTGCCAAGCATTCTTTTTCGATTGTAGAATACTTACTTTCACTATCCTTCAATTTTCGACTTGCATACGCCACCGGAAGTTTCAAACCACTATGCTCATCAAACTGCATCAGTACAGCTCCAATTCCCCTATCCGATGCGTCAGTCTGGAGAATGAACTGTTTTGATAAATCTTGCAGTTTAAGAATAGGTGATTTCAAAAGCATTGACTTAAGTGTTTGAAATGATTTTTCCTAAGGTTGATTCCAAATAATTTTATTTGGTGACCCCTTCTTTGTCAGATCAGTGAGGGGTAGTGCAACAGACGAAAAATTGGAAATGAATTTCCTGTAGAAACTAAGGAGTCCCAAAAACGATCTTAACTGACGTTTAGTGCTTGGTGCTGGTGCTTCTTGAATTGCTCTTACCTTGTCTGGGTTCGGTTTTAACTGGTTCGCACCTACGATATGGCCTAAGCACTCTAAACTCTTGTACCCTATTGCACACTTGGAAGGTTTTGCTGTCAAATTGGCGTTTCTCAGCCTGGTAAATAGTTCGTGAAGAACGTCCAAATGCTGATCTAAGTCCTCTGTAAAAACAATGATATCATCGATAAAATTATCAATGTTTGACATTCCGTACAACAACATACGCATCAGTCTGGAAAACGTTGCCGGTGCCGTCACCAAACCAAAAGGCATCACTCGAAATTGGAAGAGGCCTTTGGATGTCTGAAACGCTGTTTTGGGTTTAGCTGACGATGTTAATGGAACCTGCCAGTAACCCTTGGACAAGTCGATCCTTGAAAATACCTTGTAGTTGGCAAACTTTGAAAAGATATCATCTGCGTTTGGCATCGGTTCTGCATCGAACTGTGAACATGCATTGATAGCTCTGAAATCTACGCAGAAACGAAAAGTGTCATCATTTTTCTTCACAAGGACAACTGGAGAAGAAAATGGACTTTCTGATGGTTCAATGACATTCAATTCAAGCATTTTCTCAACTTCCTTATCAGCTATTTCCCTCATTGAAAATGGAATTGCATAAGATTTAACTCTGATTGGTTGACTTGAGTTTATCTTAATGTCGTGTTCAATCAAATGGGTATAGCCAGGATCATCAGACAATACATCAGTAAACTGATCCAAAAGTGATGTTACCTTTTTTTCTGTCTTCAGGTGATAACTCTGGGTTGATGTCCACACCTTTGGTATTCCCGTTACTCGCTACGCCATACTCGTCGTCATCCTCCTCCCCAGCACAGTCAATAACAGCAGATGTGACTAGAGCTTCATCATCCTGATCTGATTCCCCTGAATCATCATTCCTGTTAATGTACTTTTTAAGCATGTTTACATGAAATGTCTTCAATTTACCTTTCATTTCAATCTGGTAGTCAACTTTGTTGATCTTCTTCTTGATGCTGAATGGTCCTTTCCATTGCATCAGTAACTTATTTGAATCTGTGGGCAGCAATACGAAAACTTTATCTCCTACCTTCATACTCCTTGCTCGAGTTGACCTGTTGTAGAACTTCGCCTGTCGCTGAGAAGCTTTCTCCAAGTTTTCTCTGGCTATCTCTGCCGTTGTCTCAAGTCTCTCTCGTAAATCTAACACATACTGATAAGTAGACTTTACCTGATCATCGTCTATCTCTTTTGTCCAAAGTTCTTTTAAAATGCCCATGGGCCCTCTTACATGTCTTCCATATACTAAGTCAAAAGGCGAAAAGCCCAAACTTTCTTGCGGCACTTCCCTGTAAGCAAACAATACTGGATTAATATATTTATCCCAATCACGTGGACGATCGGAGCACATACGTTTTAACATTTGTTTGAGGGTTCCGTTAAACCTCTCAAACAAGCCGTTTGTCATAGGGTGGTAAAGGGGTGGTAGTGAGTTGATTTAACGATAGTAGTCGACTTACCTCTCTCATAATTGATGATGTAAATTGAGATCCCATATCGCTCAACATTTCCTCGGGAACTCTAATTCTAGAAAATATGTCTATGAGCGCCTCGGCAACTCTCTCCGTTTCAATGGATGGCAGTGGTACAGCTTCAGGGTTTCTAGTAGCAAAATCGACCAAAGTAAGAATATACCTATTCCCTTTGTCGGTAATGGGATGAATAGGTCCCACGATGTCTACGGCAACTCGCTTGAATGGAACATCGATAAGTGGCATCTTCTGAAGGGGGTACTTAGAAACCTTACCTTTTTGTATGGTCCTTTTGAAAGATGTCACAAGAACGACAAAACATCTTGACATCAGTCTGTAGTCCAGGCCAGTAAAATTCAGAAAGAATTCTTGACGATGTGCGTGATATCGCCAAATGACCAGACATGATAGACTCATGTGCCAATCTCATGACAATTTCTCTGAATTTCTTTGGAACTACAAGCTGTTTGTAAGACTTACCTGATTCAGTCTTGGTTTGATATTCACGATATACAAACCCATTCAGCATTAACCATCGTATTGTTGCAGTCCGTTTGTCAACCACTTGTCCGGAACTTGCCCATTGTCGTATTCTCTGCAGTGAGTCATCGGTCTGTTGTTCTAGTTTAATCTCGTCTGGAGTGATGTTTCCCTTAAGTATTTCTGGAACTTTGAGTTGAGGATACTGTTTTAATTTTACCTTTGCTTGTTGACGGGTTTCTACAGCATTTGCCTCTGACCATTCAGGATCAGGATCTCCAGGTGCTCGTACCTTAGCTACATTCCCGATAATTAAATCGTAGACTGGCTTCTCCATACACCATGCTTCAAATGTTCCTGTAATATAGGGCGTGTCAACAAAGATGGAAGCAACTGGTACTCTAATAGATGAACCATCTGCCAAAATACATGTTTGAAACTTATCTTGAATCAAATTTGCTTCATCAATCTTACTTCTTCGAACCACTATGCCGCTGCATCCTGTGTCTCTTAGTACCGTAACTGGCTTACCTTCAACAAAACCTGCTGATACTGGCATGTTGTGTTGCAGTTGGTAGCATGATGATGAAACTCTTGTTGATGCATCAAGATTCAAAGAATTAGTTCCAGTGTCTGTTGGCATTGTGCTAACAAAAGTTACCTTTGCTGCATGTTCCTCTGTACTAGCTGAAGTATTATGGCCTTCCTTCTGTTCTTCTGTTGTTACAGCACCGATCTTTGGTTTTGTTCTGCATTCCGATGCAATGTGCCCTATCCTGTTACATTTAAAACAACGTCTTTCCGATTTTGGAACAAATGATTTGTTTGAATTTTGTATTCTCTTCTCACCTGAAAAGTCTTTGTGATTTCCAGAACGAAACTTAATTGGTTGTTGAAACTCATTGCCTTTGACATTGCTGAGGGTCGCAGCGTTGGTCATTCTTGCCTCCCGATACTGGTCTGCTAATTGTGCCATCTCCTGTATACTCTTCGGTGTTCTCTCTTTTAGAAACAAGGTCAAATCTCTGTTACAAGTATTCAAGAACTGATCACGTAATACTAAATCAAATAATGCCTCAAATGTTTCTGCTATTTTGGCCATTTTCAGCCACCTTAGCAAATAACTACTCATTCTAACAGAAAATTGTACAAATGTCTCACCCGTTTCTGGCTTTGCTGATTTGAACTTGTGTTTAAACCCATCCTCTGTTAGCTCATAGCGTTTAAGGAGTGCTATCTTCAGTTTGTCATAATCTAAAGCTTCATCTGCTGGTGATCCGGGTTAGAATAGGTCCACAGTACCCCCTTGCTTGTCGTAAAAGGCGACTAAATGGGGCGGTCCTTCGGATGAAACCGTATAAACCGAGGCCCCGTGTCACAGCAGGTGTGGTACGATAAAGATCCCTCCCTGCTCAATGGCCCTGAGTGCCGAGCATAGGCCTAAATTTGCAGCCCTTCACCGGCAATGGTGACGTCTCCATATCAGTGAAATATTCTGGAGAGGGACGTTAAACAGTATACAATCAATCAATCAATCATCTGCTGGTAATAATGCATAAATATCTTACATGTCTTCCATATACTAAGTCAAAAGGCGAAAAGCCCAAACTTTCTTGCGGCACTTCCCTGTAAGCAAACAATACTGGATTAATATATTTATCCCACTTCTGACACCATTTGTTGCGGGTTCTTTCCCTAGTGATCTCCAAATAATGAAAAACTCAAAAAACGTTTTCACATTTATATAGACAACTTATTGTACATAGTATTCTGGCTCATGTCTGTCCACACAACGGTAAGTTTCTACGTCACACCATACTCTGTGCACCATACACTGACACCATACACAAAACGACGTAGAACGTAGAACGTCCAACGGGACCTACATAATTCAACAATTGTAAACACATTAAGTTACACAGTTGAATACTCAAAGCTACATACAAGTTATTACCCACATAACCCACCATACATAAACATGGGATAATAATGGGGTCAACATCACAGCGCTGCATTACAGAACTTGTATTAAATGCTTTTACACAATAATTACATTATTCTACATGTAACTTACACTTACACACAGTTACTTCACTTACATAGTTACTTTACGGTTTAGAATCATAATGAAACTAAATACTAGAATACTAGAGCCGATACTATCAATTAATACTACTCACAATAATATTTTTAGAAAATACAAACTATACAAACGAACGAACATTCAAACAAATAAACTAAAATTAAAATACGTTGAAATAACAAAGTTATCCCAGGACCGTTTAATTAACAAAACAGAGAAGAAAATGTAAATAAAACAAGTTACTCACCTCAGAAGTCAGTGTCTGTATTAACGCTTCCAATTGTTAAAACTTTACAAAACTTTGGTAGTATAAAAATTGGTCAGTCAGAGCTCGTGCTACTACACCTTGGAAAGCCGGTTTTTAAGAAGGGCGAAAGCCTGAACTCAGGTATATAAATACAGGTAATGTAGAGGTACCAAAGAGGGTGTTCGAAGGGGTCCAGAATGGGAAAACTGAAAGAAACTAAGGAACAGCGTTAGAACAAGTATCACAGTAAATTTAAAATACAAGCAAGACAAACAGATAACTTTGAAAATTTTGATTTGCTATAGTATATAGATATGGAATGGTTAAGAGGAAATTAGCAAATATACGGTTGCCCAAGGGAAGAAACTATTTCCAGAGGCAGCGACCCCAAGTTCCCATTCCATAACTGTTTTATTATACCGAAACAATCATAGGCAAAATCTTAAAACACTATAGAGGCATTATCATGCTGATTGAAAGATAACATGCATCGTGTCTGAGAACAATAAAATTAATTTTTTTTTTTCATTGACATTTCGTAGAGTTATCATTGTCTTTATTTCGCAAGAATTCATGTTTGCTTTTAACATCGCATGTCGAATTGATTGAGGTCATAGTTACA